>NC_084572.2:29909302-29996802 GCF_033978685.3 Nerophis lumbriciformis | reverse complement strand
CCTCCCGTATGATGGTTCTTTAGCGGTTCTTGGGCAGTTCTTTGCCTCTCATATGATGATTCTTTGCCTTTCGTATACTGGTTCTTTGCCTGTCGTATGATGGTTCTTTAGCGGTTCTTTGGCAGTTCTTTGCCTCATATGATTGTCCTTTGCCTCTCGTATGATGATTCTTGTGGGGTTCTTTGGCAGTTCTCTGCCTCATTTAGGACAGTTCTTTGCCTCTTTTATGATGGTTCTTTGCCTCAATTATAATGATTATTTATTTCTCGAGTGGCAGTTCTTTGCCTATCATATGTCTGTTCTTTAGCGGTTCTTTGGCTCACTTATGACAGTTCCTTGCCTCTCGTATGATGGTTCTTTAACGGTTCTTTGCCTCACTTAAGACAGTTGTTTGCTACTCGTGTGGTGTTTTTTTGCCTCTTCTTTGATGGTTCTTTGCCTCAATTATGACGATTATTTACTTCTCGAGTGGCAGTTCTTTACCTCTGGTATGGCAGTTCTTTAGTGGTTCTCTGCCTCTCATGTGATGGTTCTTTAGCGGGTCTTTTCCTCACTTATTACACTTTTCTTGAGTGGCGGTTGTTTGCCTCTCGTATGACAGTTCTTTAGTGGTTCTCTGCCTCTCTAATAAGGGTTCTTTGGCGGTTCTTTGCCTCACTTATGACAGTTCTTTGGCGGTTCTTTGCCTCCCTTATTACAGTTTTTGGGCGGTTCTTTGCCTCCCTTAAGACAGTTCTTTGCTACTCATGTGGTGTTATTTGCCTCTTCTATGATGGTTCTTTAGTGTTTTTTTTCCTCAATTATGACGATTCTTTACTTCTCGTGTGGCAGTTCTTTGCCTCTCGTATAATGGTTCTTTAGTGGTTCTTTGGCAGTTCTTTGCCTCTCGTATGATGGTTCTTTGCCTCTCGTATGATGGTTTTTTTTAGCAGTTCTTTGCCTCTAGTATGGTGATTCTTTAGCGGATCTTTGGAAGTTCTTTGCCTCTCACATGATGGTTCTTTGCCTCTCGTATGATGGTTCTTTGACACTGGTATGATGGTTATTTGCCTCTCGTATGATGGTTCTTTAGCGGTTCTTTGGCAGTTCTTTGCCTCTCATATGATGGTTCTTTGCCTCTCGTATGATGGTTCTTTGCCTCTCGTATGATGGTTCTTTAGCGGTTCTTTGGCAGTTCTTTGCCTCATATGATAGTCCTTTTCCTCTCGTATGATGATTCTTTTGGGGTTCTCTGCCTCTCAAGTGATGGTTCTTTAGCGGCTCTTTTCCTCACTTATTACAGTTTTCTTGAGTGGCGGTTCTTTGTCTCACTTATGACAGTTCTTTGGCGGTTCTTTGCCTCATTTATGACAGTTCTTTGGCGGTTCTTTGCCTCACTTATGACAGTTCTTTGGCGGTTCTTTGCCTCCATTATTATAGTTTGTGGGCGGTTCTTTGCCTCCTTTAATACAGTTCTTTGCTACTCGTGTGGTGTTTTTTGCCTCTTCTATGATGGTTCTTCAGTGGTTCTTTGCCTCAATTATGACGATTCTTTACTTCTCCAGTGGGAGTTTTTTGCCTCTTGTATGACAGTTCTTTAGTGGTTCTTTGCCTCACTTATGATGGTTCTTTGCCTCAATTATGACGATTCTTTACTTCTCCAGTGGGAGTTTTTTGCCTCTTGTATGACAGTTCTTTAGTGGTTCTTTGCCTCACTTATGACAGTTCTTTGCCTCTCATATGATGGTTCTTTAGTGGTTCTTTGGCAGGTCTTTGCCTCACTTATGACAGTTCTTTGCCTTTCATATGATGGTTCTTTAGTGGTTCTTTGGCAGGTCTTTGCCTCACTTATGACAGTTCTTTGCAAATCGTCTTGTGTTTTTTTCTCCCTAGTCTATGATGGTTCTTTAGCGGTTCTTTGCCTCAATTATGACAGTTTTTTACTTCTCGAGTGGCGTCTCTTTCTTCACCTCTTCTACAGCCGTTCTTCGCCACTCACTAGCGAGCCGACAACATTCATGTTAAGATCAGCTCTCGTACATCCGTCAGAGAAACAAGAGACGCACTAAAGGATCGAATGAACGCGTCCAAACAAGGTAGAAAGCTGCTTTAATGGGCCAGCAGCAGAGCTTTCCAGTCATCAAGATAAATGGCAGCCAGTCAGCGGCGGGTGAGATGTGCTGCTCCTCTGCACCTTTGGGCCAACGCTGATGGCTTTTTTCCATAAATCATGTCTTACTTTATTGAGCAGCCAGTGAGAGCGTGGAAAAAAGCACCAGTGGGCCTGCTGGAGACACTTTGGACATGTGGGTGATGGAATTGGGTAGGGAGCGCGCTTTGCGACGGCGGCGTCTATTGGACTCCCAGTCGTCATGCCTGGAGGGAGGAAGACGTCGGGAACGTTTTCTGAGTGGATGTTGACGACTTTAATGCTTTTTTATGATGCTCAGACTCTGCAGGGTCATGCATGGCGAGCTGGAGCCTATGCTAGCTAGCCACCCATGCTCAGTTTATGGCGTTCAAAGAAGCTGTGATGGGCAGTGGCGCGCTACAGGTAGCGACGTTACGTAGCTTCACAATTTCAGAAGGGTTAAAACCATTAAAAATCAGTTCCCAGTGGCTTATTTTATTTTTCGAAGTTTTTTTTCAAAATTTTACCCATCACGCAATATCCCTAAAAAAAGCTTCAAAGTGCCTGATTTTAACCATCGTTATATACACCCGTCCATGTTCCTGTGACGTCACACAGTGATGCCAATACAAACAAACAGCAAGGTATAGCGACATTAGCTCGGATTCAGACTCGGATTTCAGCGGCTTAACACTGTCTGATAAGATAATTACTAACAACTATGAACTAGGTTTACAGCATATGAAATACATTTGGCAACAACATGCACTTTGAGAGTGCAGACAGCCCATTTCAGGCGCGCTAAGAACATATATTTTTCCCACGATTTCAGCACTCAGGTTAACCATACCTAAATAGAATGATTGAAAACAATAAATGTTTTTAAGCTAAATTATTGATAAACACAGTTTATGTATAATAATTTACGTAAAACCGCGAGTAATGAATAACGTTTTCATCAATTCATATATTCTGTAGACATACCCTCATCCGCTCTCTTTTCCTGAAAGCTGATCTGTCCAGTTTTGGAGTTGATGTCAGCAGGCCAGGGAAGCTAGGGTCGATATTCTTCTCTTGATCATCTTCGGTGGCATAAGGGACGGTGTGAGCCAAGACATTCAGGGGGTTTAGCTCGCTCGTCTGCGGGAACAAACTGCCGCCATTGCTTGTCGTGCTACCGAGGTCCGTTGTCCCTGAATAGCTCACACACTACGGCAGATTCAATGGGGGTCTGGCGGCAGATTTCTTTGACTTTATTGTTGGAAATGCATCTGCTTTGAGTGTCGCAGGATATCCACACATTCTTGCCATCTCTGTCGTAGCATAGCTTTCGTCGGTAAAGTTTGCGGAACCAACGACTGACCATTTCGTCGGCTTTCCCCACACCCTCGTATTTTGAACAAATTTCGTCCAATTTCTTGCCACTTTCGCATCTTTGGGCCACTGGTGCAACTTGAATCCGTCCCTGTTCGTGTTGTTACACCCTCCGACAACACACCGACGAAAGTGAGAAAATGGCGGATTGCTTCCCGATGTGACGTCACAACGCTCCGAGAGTGAATAATAGAAAGGCGTTTAATTCGCCAAAATTCACCCATTTAGAGTTCGGAAATCGGTTAAAAAAATATATGGTCTTTTTTCTGCAACATCAAGGTATATATTGACGCTTACATAGGTCTGGTGATAATGTTCCCCTTTAACAACTACCGTGACGCTTTGGGCATCGCACGTTTCGATTCGAATATTGGGGGTAACAATTCGATTCAGAATCGATTCTCGATTCAAAATCAATATTTTTTAATAACATTGGGTGCCAGTTTTATGATGAACCACATAGAACAGGGTTGTCAAACTCATTTTAGATCGGGGGCCACATGGAAAACAATCTACTCTCAAGTGGGCTGGACTGGTAAAATCACAGCATGATAACTTAAAAATAAAGACAACTTCAGATTGTTTCCTTTGTTTAAAAATAGAACAAGCACATTCTGAAAATGTACAAATTTTAATGTTTTTTTTTTTTTTTTTTTACACTCACATGTTACAGTTAATTGTATGTATACTTTATTTGTCTTTATTTACACTTACTGAATAAATTATATGATAATGTTCATCAGTCAACTCATTGGTGTTAATTTTCAATCCATCAAAATAAAAAAATAATATCAAAGTCAAATTACAGGATGGTACTTACGTAGTTTGCTCATTTTCCTCGACAGGTGCACTAAAATCATGTGTTTGTTTTTTTACATATGTAGCATCATCTACAAAGATACAAATAATTGCTATTGCGACATCAAATGGACACATTTAGAACAGCTGTTTCTTTCGTTCAAAAATTTCGGCTCATTTTTATACTTAGCAAACTCATCCCGCGGGCAGGCTAAAACTTGTTTGCGGGCCTGATCCGGGCCGTACAATCGACACCCCTGACATAGAATAACTAAAAAAAATTTCGGAACAAAGTGCTGCCGCGCAAACATTTTGAAACCCAAGACATTTCCTGCAATTGGGTGCATTTCTACAATATTTGACCTTAAAATGTATTCTCATCTACCAACCTCTTTTGGTTGTCTTTTTGACCCATGAACTGCACCACGTATTTTTTAGGTGTTTTTAGAAGATCATTTACTAAAAGTATTATCATTGAAAATGTAGTGTAAAATTCTATAACATGCATGCAAAGAAGTCAGAAAACGTTTCCCTTTTGGCAACTCTTTCCTATAGCCAAGCCTCCTCGGGTAATATAATTCCTGTGTTATGACCTCCCCTATCCTCTACTCCTACTTGTGAGGGCTTCCTACCAGATGTTGCTAATGTCTTTACACTTCCTCCTCTAAAATCCAAACCTGCATTCCTGTAGCATTCCACTTTCCTGGGGGCAAGAGCCACCACTCTCTGAAGTGTTTGTGATGGACATGTGCACTTTTGACCTTAGTAGAATAATCCTCTAAAGGATTCTGTGACCAAATACAAACACATGCTAGTTCACAATCATATAAGAAAATGGTACATGGTATAATTCACCACAATAGTACGGGCTAACTTATTACTTTTTAAAGAATAAACAACAGTTACAACTAGAGATGTCCGATAATATCGGACTGCCGATATTATCGGCCGATAAATGCTTTAAAATGTAATATCGGAAATTATCGGTACCGGTTTCAAAAAATAAAATGTATGACTTTTTAAAACGCCGCTGTGTACACGGACGTAGGGAGAAGTACAGAGCGCCAATAAACCTTAAAGGCACTGCCTTTGCGTGCCGGCCCATTCACATAATATCTACGGCTTTTCACACACACACAAGTGAATGCAAGGCATACTTGGTCAACAGCCATACAGGTCACACTGAGGGTGGCCATATAAAGAACTTTAACACTGTTACAAATATGCGCCACATTGTGAACCCACACCAAACAAGAATGACAAACACATTTCGGTAGAACATCCGCACCGTAACACAACAGAACAAATACCCAGAACCCCTTGCAGCACTATCTCTTCCGGGACGCTACAATATACACCCCCCGCTACCTCCTAAAAAAAACCCCGCCACCCCCAACCGCGCCTACCTCAGCCTCCTCATGCTCTTATGTCCCAAATTCCAAGCTGTTGTTTTGAGGCATGTTAAACAAAATAATGCACTTTGTGACTTTAATAATAAATATGGCAGTGCCATGTTGGCATTTTTTTCCCATAACTTGAGTTTTATTTATTTTGGAAAACCTTGTTACATTGTTTATTGTATCCAGCGGGGTATCACAACAAAATTAGGCATAATAATGTGTTAATTCCACGACTGTATATATCGTATCGGTTGATATCGGAATCGGTAATTAAGAGTTGGACAATATCAGAATATCGGATATCAGCAAAAAAGCCATCTCTACTTACAACAAAATGTTTTTTTGTTTTTTTTTTAAACGATACCGGTATATACCGGACTAAAAATACCGCAATATCAGTTTTTCTACATATCGCCCAGTCTTATCCATGACTATTGGTTTGTTTATGTACAATAAGTCACGATTGGATAAGATTAGAGAAAAACACCACGGGCAGGCCAATCAGAGGCGAGATAAGGCGGGTCAAACCCGAAAGCAAAGTCATAACACACAGCCCCTAAAGCAGCATGGCGTCAAGGGACAGGAGGAAGCTGACGACTCAAAAAGAAAACATATTTGAAAGACTTTCCTGCAGGATCCCTCATAAAATATTCAGCTTTACACATCAAAATAAGCATATTCCCAACTCCTCCTTTCACGAGGGTTGCGCTGCTGTCGACGAGCACGGACATCCTGAGCGGCGCTCGCCTGCCGCCGCTTTCGGATGTTTGCACGCGCGGCTGCGGCCTACTCATAGCCAGACGGCATCACATGACTCACGGAGCAGGTGGGGAAAGGCCAAACGTGCCTGCGAGCTGATCCGGCATGATCAAATATGACGATATGTACGCCGGCTGCACAGCCAGAAGATAGCATCTTCTCGCTCCGGGCGCTGTCTCTGATCGCTGACGTGCGTTTACAAGCGCATTACAAACAATTTCACTTAGTTGGCGCCGGAGGTTGAATGTTTTTTTTGTTCCTTTTCCGTGGGAAATCCAACATCAACACTCACGTGGTCTTCAAGGTGAGCCAAATAGATTGTTGTGGTAACAATAATGAAAAACCGGGGAAAGAACATACATCAACCCGTGGCTCCTTAGCGCCGCCCTAGTGGCTCCTTGGAGCTTTTTAAAAATGTATACAAATAGAAAAAGATAGGAGAAGAAAAATATATTTTGTTTTAATATTGTTTCTGAAGGAGGACAAACATGACACAAAATTTCCTACTTGTTAGAAAGTCCATTGTATCCTACCAATTTCGACGGTCCTTAAACTCACCGTAGTTGTACGGACAGTGACGCGACGGTTTGTTTACATGAAAGACGTGTTTTATGCCACTCCTTTGTCCCATTTTGTCCACCAAACGTTTTATGCTGTGCGCGGATGCAGAAAGGTGAGCTTGGTTGATGTTATTGACTTGTGTGGACTGCTAATGAGGCATATTTGGTCAGTGCATGACTGCAAGCTAATCAATGCTAACATGCTATTTATGCCAGCTGTATGTACATTGTCAGAATAATTGTATCTAAGTTATCACAAAACTTTGTGTTTCAATGAGTTCCCGGCGAGGTGGGCGGGCGGGGTTTGGTGGTAGCGGGGGTGTATATTGCAGCGTCCCGGAAGAGTTAGTGCTGCAAGGGATTCTGGGTATTTGTTCTGTTGTGTTTATGTTGTGTTACGGTGCGGATGTTTTCCCAAAATGTGTTTGTCATTCTTGTTTGGTGTGGGTTCTGTCGGAGGCAGATATTTATATATATCCGTATTTAAGTGTTACTTCTTTATTTTCATAATCATATTACAAAACAGCTAGTGTTTTTCTTCCAATTGTGGTCTTTTGGTTGTCTGCAAATACTGTGTGCTAACCTTGAATTTGGAATGTAAGAAAGATACTCCTTCTTCTTATCTATTCTTCTGTCCAAAAGTGTTGTATGCAGGGGACCAAAGATTTGGAACCGGCTTAATGAGAGCCTCAAGATGCTGTATCCATTCTCCAACTTCAAAAATAAACTGAAAACTTACCTATTAACCACCTATATTTAATGCCTCATGTGGGGTAGACTACTGTTGGGTTTTGCATGGTTGAATGAATGTATGTATGTATGTATGTATGTATGTATGTGTATGTTTTCTTTAGTACTATTATCTTGTGTTAATCATATAGCGTTGTTTTTGCTTTGTTTTTTGTTTTGTTTTTTGTTGTTGTGCTTGCTACCATGTTTCATCATTCCATGTATATACTATCCTCTGGACCCCCTGTCAAAAGCTTCTTCTAGCTTATTTGGGGGACCCTTTCACGTACCAACATTTTTAAATGATGATATTTCACTACTATTGTAATTGTTATATGGTATTGTGAATAAACTTGAAACTTGATGCGGAGGACAATGGGCATGTGTTTAGGCTGGAAAGACAAGACAACGAGGGTGGGAGGGAGAGAGACTTTATAGAAGAGAAGGTTTCCATTTCTGAAAGAAGACCATCTTAGCTGCGTGATTGAATGTTCTATGCTGGACTGGTCTCATTTATATTTACAAAGCTTTGCAAATATATACAAAATACCTATTCTGTCTCTGGTGGTTCTTTTACTCAGCTTTAAGTGTCGTAAACTTGAATTCCCTGGGAGGAACAACTGGTCCAAACGCAACAGTTCACAGTGTGGCGCATATTTGTAACAGTTAAAGTTGTTTATACGGCCACCCTCAGTGTGACCTGTATGGCTGTTGACCAAGTATGGTTGCATTCACTTGTGTGTGTGTTGAAGCCGCATATATAATGTGACTGCGCCGGCACGCTGTTTGTATGGAGGAAAAGCGGACGTGACGACAGGTTGTAGAGGACGCTAAAGGCAGTGTCTTTAAGGCACGCCCCCAATATTGTTGTCCGGGTGGAAATCGGGAGAAATTTGGGAGAATGGTTGCCCCTGGAGATTTTCGGGAGGGGCACTGAAATTCGGGAGTCTCCCGGGAAAATCGGGAGGGTTGGCAAGTATGACTGCGCCCCCTGTTGTCTGTGCCGTCTACTCCCCCCAGTACACAACACGATGTAGTCATGAAAATAAAGAAAACGCATTGAATGAGAAGGTGTGTCCAAATTTTTGGCCTGTACTGTATATTTTAATCTCATAAAGCATTACTGTAATTAGGGATGTCCCGATCCGATATTGATATCGGAAATCAGTCCGATATTAGCCAAAAAAGTGAATATCGGATTTTATCGGACTGAATCTAAAAACTCCGATATAAGCGCTCCGATATAAGCTGTCCATTTACCGCTGCATAATAGGTGATTCTGGTTTGATCACACTCCAACACAGTAGGTGGCGGCAATGCCCCTTAATTAACGTTGGTGCCGGCCGCGGAAGAAGAGCGTCTCTGAATCCAGCATGCACAGCCCACGTGATCACAACAACGACAACGCGTGTGCTTGCAGCAAAGTGTAGTGATGTCGGCTGTGTGGAAGTATTTTAACCTAAACTCGGACAAAGACGTTGCCGCTAAATGCAACATTTGTCAGGCGCAAGTGTCCCGTGGAGGGACAGAACCGGGAAGGTCCAATACAAGCAACCTCATCGCACATTTGAAAAAACACCACAAAAAAGAACATGAGGATTTTCGCGAGAGCAGCAAGGCGAAGCAACAAACCTCTGGCTCGCTTCAGCAACCCACGCTGGCCGAAAGCTTTGCGAGACGTGACAAACTACCACGGGACAGCAAAAAGGCAATGGCCATAACAGAAAAGATAGCCCAGTTTATTGTGCTTGATGACCAGCCCCTGTCGGTGGTGAGTAATGTCGGGTTTAAACGCTTAATGGAGCACCTCGAACCTCGCTACATTATTCATTTCATTCATTTTTTAATTGGATTTATTTAGGTTATTTTTCAGGGTCTTCTAATTTATTTTTAATTGATTCTATTCAATTGTATAATTATGTTGGTATTAGTGGTTATTTTGCACTTTAAATATAACATTTTGTTTTTATTGGATTTGTCGAGGTAATACTCTTACGTTGGAGGTTAAAATTTATGTAACCAATTGGTTAATAAATGGGTCAGTTTTTCCTATACCTACTCTTGCTGACTATTGTTTTCTGTTTTAACTCGACAACATCAGTAACAGTAACATCACTTTATCAAGCCTTTTCTAACATTCCACACAACAAAATAAGGAATAAACAGTGATGTGCGGTGAGGTTCATGAGTGGTGAGGCACTGACTTCATCACAGTCAGATTTACAAACATATGAACCCTAAAGAGTATCTTATTCACCATTTGATTGGCAGCAGTTAACGGGTTATGTTTAAAAGCTCATACCAGCATTCTTCCCTGCATCACTCAGCATCAAGGGTTGGAATTAGGGGTTAAATCACCAAAAATTATTCCCGGGCGCGGCGCCGCTGCTGCCCACTGCTCCCCTCACATCCCAGAGGGTGATCATTGGGATGGGTCGAATGCAGAGGACAAATTTCACCACACCTGCTGTGTGTGACAATCATTGGTACTTTAACTTTACACATACAAACTGTAGCACACAAAAAAGCACATTTAATAAAAAAAAAACGTTATTATGGTCTTACCTTTACTTATAAGTGCGGGAACAGTGGTGTTCGTGTTGGAGGAGTTGTGAATGAATGAAATATGAAATCCGTGCTGCAGTCTACAGGTGTACCTAATGTTGTGTCCCTGCAGTCGTTCACTCACGGCTCCTCCGGCGCGAGCAATGTTGTTTTTGCACTTTTTGGCTTCTTGTTAAGTGACTTTTTTGGGGTGGATTCGGTCTTGCACGTGGAGGGTTTGGGTGTGGGCTTTGGTTGGTGTGGCGCTCCCGTCGGGGGGGTGCAGTCTGCGGCGGAGGTGCAATAACCGGCACCAGGAGGCGGGATTACGCGAGCCTCACACAGTGCGTCTTCGCAGCAGTTTTATGATTGCTCAGCACAAGAAATACGTTACACACATACAGTTGTTGACAAAATACACTGTACATTATATACCTCAGCTAACTAAACTATGGAAATGTATAATATAATTCATATAGCAATACGGTCTCACTGCACAGCAGGCCAGCAGTTAGCCGAGTCCGCAATCCATGTTGAGGCACAATTGAGTGACGTGCCTCAACTGGCTGCTGATCACCCCACCGTCTCTTCTCAGTATTTGAATGGCAAATGTGAAAATTCAGCGATTTTGAATACAAATAATCTAAAACTGGTGAAGTTAAATGGAAAATAACTTTATAATATAACATACTTGCCAACCTTGAGACCTCCGATTTCGGGAGGTGGGGGGTGGGGGCGTGGTTAAGAGGGGAGGAGTATATTGACAGAATTCACCAAGTCAAGTATTTCATACATATATATAGATATATCTACATTCTGAAAATATGCAAACAAAACTGTTTAGATAATTGATACTTCAAACTTGCATAAATAAATATTAAGGAATATAACATAACTTGGCTTCTGAGAGTTTCAAAATGTAATGAATAAAATGCTAAAGTTGTTGATAAACAAGCAATTATTTTAATAATTAAATATGGTCATTTTAAATGAATTATTATGATAATTTAAAATCAATTATTTCAAATATGTTTATTTTAATGTATAATTCTATGGCTGGATGTAATAAGGAGTCACAAAAAAATACAAATAAAAATACAATTAATTTTGATGTTTTTAGCAAAATATAGTAAAAATATATTTAGTTTTTGTTTTTTTTAATTAATAAATATATTTATTTTTAGGTAAAATAAACATAATAATACAATTTATCTCTAGTCTGGATGATTTAGTTCTTTAGTTCTTTAGTTCTACCCTGTTGTCCTCCCGTCATGAAAAAAGGCTGTCCTCACTCAGGTCCGCATGGAGCTGGAGGGGGCGTGGCTTCCAGCTCCGGCTGAAAATCGGGAGATTTTCGGGAGAATATTTGTCCCGGGAGGTTTTCGGGAGAGGCGCTGAATTTTGGGAGTCTCCCGAAAAATTCGGGAGGGTTGGCAAGTATGTAGTATAATCACTGGATACATATAACAATTTAATTTTTTTTTTTCTTTTTACATTTTTTTTTCTTTCCATGATGGCAGGTGAGGCCATCATATATGTATGATTCGTGCCTATATCGTATCGTATTGATATCGGTATCGGCCAATACTCAAGGCTACAATATCGGTATCGTATCGGAAGTGAAAAAGTTGTATCGGGACATCCCTAACTGTAATAGTGTAACGTTGAATCATTTGTTTTGCGTGCGGGGGAAAAAAAAGTGCTTTGTTGTGTCATCATCCACATCGCGGCGTCACACGAGGACACGCGACTCCCCCCCCCTGGCTGGCCGTCACAAACACAAACACCTCCGATTTACCTATCTCACCACCTGCGCTGTGACCTTGCCCCGAATAAACACACGCCACCCCGACAGGGGACGGGCGAGAGGACGACGGGTGACGGCTCGATGGAAGCCCACGCTGGAGGAGAGGGATATTCGACAGGAACGTCCGTGGGGACGGAGAGGGAGAGAGACAGAGAGGGAGAGAGACGGGGGTCACACTGATGGAGAGACGAGTAAGGGGAGCGGGGCTTGTGAGGGAGGGAGGAGGGATGGATGGCTCGGCAGAGTGCAGCTGCACGGGGAGACCGCGGCAAAGCCGAGCTGAGACGGGGAGGCAGGAAATCAGTTGAGCAGACAGAATGTAGAGTATGTGTTGAGAGAATAAATGGAGGCCGGGGTGAAGATGAGGCTGTGTGTGTGATCATCAGTATTCCATCTCGCTTCTCTCCCTTCCAGCTCAGACAAATGAGAGCCAACAGCAGCGAGGAAGTGAATCAGCTGAAAACAAGCTCTGCCTCGCTCAACAGCCTTCTCTTCCTCCAGCAATCTCCTCCGCCCTCCCCCAGCAAACGCCATAAACATCAGCACCTGTACCCTCCACGTCAGCAGCCTGTCTAGCCTGCACCTGTAACCCTGCAGCCCGAAGGAATCCTCGCCCCACCTGTCAAAATCAACCTTGGCACCTGTGTCGTCTTCACCCGAACCGGCGACTTCTCGCCACGATGAAGCACCTGCAGCTCCGCCCTTGGCGTCACCACCTGGACCCTCACCACTAAAACCTTAAACACCTGCACCGTCTCCGCTCCAGGCCTCGCTCACCCAAACGCCAGCACCTGCACCCAAGTCCTCGCCAAGTAAATCCTCGGAAAACACTGACACTTAAAATTCCAACCACCCTGAAGCAGGGCTGGGCGATAAAACGATATCA
The DNA here is from genome assembly GCF_033978685.3 of Nerophis lumbriciformis. Classification (NCBI taxonomy): domain Eukaryota; kingdom Metazoa; phylum Chordata; class Actinopteri; order Syngnathiformes; family Syngnathidae; genus Nerophis; species Nerophis lumbriciformis. The sequence goes on along the minus strand of NC_084572.2, from coordinate 29,983,835 downwards.
ATATACACTATAGTGCCAAAAGTATTTGGCCACCTGCCTTGACTCACATATGAACAGCTTCAACTCTTCTGGGAAGGCTGTCCACAAGGTTGCGGAGTGTGTTTTTAGGAATTTTCCACCATTCTTCTAAAAGTGCATTGGTGAGGTCACACCAATGGTCGAGAAGGCCTGGTTCTCAGTCTCCAATCTAATTCATGCCAAAGGTGTTCTATCGGGTTCAGGTCAGGACTCTGTGCAGGCCAGTCAAGTTCATCCACACCAGACTCTGTCATCCATGTCTTTATGGACCTTGCTTTGTGCACTGGTGCACAGTCATGTTGGAAGAGGAAGGGGCCCGCTCCAAAAATGGAATTGTCCAAAAGTTTTAGTATCCTGGAGCATTCAAAGTTCCTTTCACTGGAACTAAGGGGCAAAACCCAACTCCTGAAAAACAACCCCACACCATAATTCCTCCTCCACCAAATTTCACACTCGGCACAGTGCAGTCCGAAATGTAGCGTTCTCCTGGCAACCTCCAAACCCAGACTCGTCCACCAGATTCCCAGATGGAAAAGCGTGATTCAGTACTCTAGAGAACGCGCCTCCACTGCTCTAGAGTCCAGTGGCGACGTGCTTTACACCACTGCATCCCACGCTTTGCATTGGACTTGGTGATGTATGGCTTAGATACAGCTGCTCGGCCATGGAAACCCATTCCATGAAGCTCTCTGCGTACTGTAACAGCCAATCAGGTTAACAGTATCAACTATCAAGGTTGGTTGCGCCATCTTGTTGTCTGGCGGTTGATTCTCTGCATGGAGTGAGAAGAGAAAGTCAAAATGAAGAAATTGTGGATAAAAGAGGAAAAGTCACCTGGACAGTATGGCACATTTTGGGATTTAAAAAAAAAAAAAAAAAGGGACCGCAGTCAGACCAATGTGGTCTGGAAATGATGCAAGGCGCTCGTCCCCACCAAGACCACTAATACCACACCACCTTAGCCGTGCTCACCCTTTAGAGCACAGCTGTAACTTCCTGGCAATAAACCTGCAGAAAATAGTTTTCAGGTTTCTCTTTGTTTACATTTTCACACTTTGGTTGGCATATTTGGCTCGATCTAAAAGTTCTTAAATCGAAAAGTTTGCAAATAGGTGTTCTTGAATTGAGGTTCCCCCGGCGTTATTACCCTACAGTAGTGCTATTCAACTGGCGGCCTGAGGGCCACATCCGGCCCGCCAAAGCTTTCCATTTGGCCTGCTAAACATCACCCAAATAGGCTTGATAAAACTATTCAAACTAGGGTTGCTCATATATGCAGTACTCTCAGTGGCGGGCCGTGCGTTTCCCACCTAAGCCTTCAGTGATGTCCGACTTCAATGATTACCTCTCAAAATACCATAATTTACCATTGCTAGAGAAATACCATACAGGAACACATTTACGCACTACTGGGCATTGAATCACCTCAACAGTGTACAAAAGGGGTTATTTTCTGGAAGGAAAAATTATTCAAAAGATCCTTCCTCAACAAAACTTCTGGAGCTTCTGTTTCTTCATGCTGTTATCTGTCTGGCTGCACATGCTGGTAACTAGTAGCAAGGGCAGAATAATGAATGTATTGACAGTGCAGTGTGAAAGCCAATGTGTTTACTTTGTAATTAAGTGAATGCAATCTCAAAGGATTATAACCTAGTGTAGACTATTCGGGCTCCAGTACTCTGGAATGCCCTCCCGGTAACGGTTAGAGATGCTATCTCAGTAGAAGCATTTAAGTCCCATCTAAAAACTCACTTCCGGTGGCCATGGATGAAGTGCTGGCTGTCCAGAGTCGGGACCCGGGGTGGACCTGCTGCTGACCTGTCTCCGCTCGGGATGGTCTCCTGCTGGCCCCACTATGGACTGGACTCTCACTATTATGTTAGATCCACTATGGACTGGACTCTCACTATTATGTTAGATCCACTATGGACTGGACTTTTACAATATTATGCTAGACCCACTCGATGTCCATTGCATCCGGTCTCCCCTAGAGGGGGAGGGGGGTCAACCACATCTGCGGTCCTCTCCAAGGTTTCTCACAGTCATTCACATTGACATCCCACTGGGTTGTGATTTTTTCCTTGCCCTGATGTGGGATCTGAACCGAGGATGTCGTTGTGGTTTGTGTAGCCCTTTGAGACACGTGTGGTTTAGGGCTATATAAATAAACATTCATTGATTGATTGATTTGTATACTCTAGCCTTTAAATAGACCCCCCTTTTAGACCAGTTGATCTGCCGCCTCTTTTCTGCTCTGCCCCCCTCTACTTCGTGGAGAGGGGTGGACACAGATTAGGTGACCACAGATGTTGCGCTAGCTGTTCAAAGCCGAGACCCGGGATGGACCTGTGCATCTGTGCATCAGTTGAGAACGTCTCTGGGCTACTGACTTGTCTCCACCCAAGACGATCTCCGGCTGGCCCCACTATGGACTGAATTCTCACACTATGATCTAGATCCACTATGGACTGGACTCTCACTATTATGTTAGATCCACTATGGACTGGACTCTCATTATTATGTTGGATCCTCTATGGACTGGACTCTCACTATTATGTTAGATCCACTATGGACTGGACTCTCACTATTATCTTAGATCCACTATGGACTGGACTCTCATTATTATGTTAGATCCACTATGGACTGGACTCTCACTATTATGTTAGATCCACTATGGACTGGACTCTCATTATTATGTTAGATCCACTATGGACTGGACTCTCACTATTATGTTAGATCCACTATGGACTGGACTCTCACTATTATGTTAGATCCACTATGGATTGGACTCTCACTAGTATGTTAGATCCACTATGGACTGGACTCTCACTATTATGTTAGATCCACTATGGACTGGACTCTCATTATTATGTTAGATTTACTATGGACTGGACTCTCACTATTATGTTAGATCCACTATGGACTGGACTCTCACTATTATGTTGGATCCACTATGGACTGGACTCTCACTATTATGTTAGATCCACTATGGACTGGACTCTCACTATTATGTTAGATTTACTATGGACTGGACTCTCACTATTATGTTAGATCCACTATGGACTGGACTCTCACTATTATGTTAGATCCACTATGGACTGGACTCTCATTATTATGTTAGATCCACTATGGACTGGACTCTCATTATGATGTTAGATCCACTATGGACTGGACTCTCATTATTATGTTAGATCCACTATGGACTGGACTCTCATTATTATGTTAGATCCACTATGGACTGGACTCTCACTATTATGTTAGATCCACTATGGACTGGACTCTCACTATTGTGTTGGATCCACTATGGACTGGACTCTCACTATTATGTTAGATCCACTACGGACTGGACTCTCACAATATTATGTTAGATCCACTATGGAGTGCACTCTCACACTATGATCTAGATCAAGGGTCACCAACGCGGTGCCCGCGGGCACCAGGTAGCCCGTAAGGACCAGATGAGTAGCCCGCTGGCCTGTTCTAAAAATAGCTCAAATAGCAGCACTTACCAGTGAGCTACCTCTATTTTTTAAATGTTATTTATTTACTAGCAAGCTGGTCTCGCTTTGCTCGACATTTTTAATTCTAAGAGAGACAAAACTCAAATAGAATTTGAAAAAAGACTTGGTCTTCACTAACTGACAAAGAAACAGATAACAGATTTGGTGTCCAGTTCAAAGTGTGACATGATTTATTTAAAAATTTGAGAGTTGACTTTTGTATTTTACATGAGTTATTATTTGTAAAAACATGGTGCAAAGTAATTCATGATTTGTTAAAAAATGTTAGTGCCTAGCTAGTTAAAATGGGATATTCAGGGCTTCACGGTGGCAGAGGGGTTAGTGCATCTGCCTCACAATACGAAGGTCCCTAGTAGTCTTGGGTTCAATCCCGGGCTCGGGATCTTTCTGTGTGGAGTTTGCATGTCATCCCCGTGACTGCGTGGGTTCCCTCCGGGTACTCCGGCTTCCTCCCACCTCCAAAGACATGCACCTGGGGATAAGTTGATTGGCAACACTAAATTGGCCCTAGTGTGTGGATGTGAGTGTGAATGTTGTCTGTCTATCTGTGTTGGCCCTGCGATGAGGTGGCGACTTGTCTAGGGTGTACCCCGCCTTCCGCCCGATTGTAGCTGAGATAGGCTCCAGCGCCCCCCGCGACCCCAAAGGGAATAAGCGGTAGAAAATGGATGGATGGATGGATTGTGATTTCACAAGACTGTCTTAGAAGTGATCATTTGAAAATGTTCAATTTGAAAAATGTGCACTTAGAGAAAAAATAAAGTGTTGCCTATTGATATTTATCTGTTTCTATATATATTTATTGTGAGAAATCATTAAGATGATCAGTGTTTCCACAAAGATAAATATCATTAATTATTAATAATAACATAGAGTTAAAGGTAAATTGAGCAAATTGGATATTTCTGGCAATTTATTTAAGTGTGTATCAAACTGGTAGCCCCTGCGATGAGGTGGCGACTTGTCCAGGGTGTACCCCGCCTTCCGCCCGATTGTAGCTGAGATAGGCTCCAGCGACCCCAAAGGGAATAAGCGGTAGAAAATGGATGGATGGAAACTGGTAGCCATTCGCATTAATCAGTACCCAAGAAGTAGCTCTTGGTTTCAAAAAGGTTGGTGACCCCTGATCGAGATCCACTACACGTCCATTCCACCGGTCACCCGGGATGGGGGGTCTCCACATCTGCGGTCCTCTCCAAGGTTTCTCATTGTAATCCCATCGGGTTGAGTTTATTTCTTGAGGCTTGTGCAGCCCTTTGAGACACTCGTGATTTAGGGGTTGTATAAATAATCTTTGATTGATTGATTGATTGAAGCACTTTCTGACGAAACATCCACAGTTCCATGTCCAGACCCCGACTTAAACAAGTTGAAAAACTTATTCGGGTGTTACCATTTAGTGGTCAATTGTACGGAATATGTACTGTACTGTGCAATCTACTAAAAAAAGTTTCAATCAATCAAGCCCTTGGGCTCTTGAAACTGTGGCCCTCTTCATTATGTAGTTGAATAGTCCTGCCCTGCAGCCACCCTTACCCGACACACCTGTGCCCTCCTTCCTATCATTACCAACAGCTACTGTAACCGTCACCTTTACTGCTAAATGAAGTCGGCCAGCTCATAATCAGACGACATTCATCTGCTTGTCATACGTGGATAATCATGTCCGCGTCCCAGGCTTTGACTCGTATTAATGCACCGCCGCCACCGATAGGTCAGCCTCACACTGCGATAAGATCTTGATGTATGCTAATCCAATCAGTCTGACATCGGCCCCAGTGCCAGCCGGGCTACCTGCCGACACCGCGGCTGACGGACCATCATTAGCGAGCGTATGTTTCCACATGCAGACGAAGTGACATATGAATACCAGGGGGTTATGTAATTCTTCAAGGCATTAGCCAGCATAGGCTGTGAGCTTTGAAGGCTCCTGCAAGCTTTTCTTACGCGTCTTTTGGGCAAGCAAGCCAGTATTTCTGCGGCAAGCGTTCAGGGTGTCAAAGCAGGCTCAAGAAGAAGAAGAAGAAGCAGCTTCGAGGACTGAAGGCAACCATCAGATGTACTCGCTCACGTGCTAAACAGCAACGAGTCGTATGGTCTGCCTTAATCCAGTTAGCAATTTCTTTGTATTGTTTATATTACTACAGTATACACAATGCTTGACACATTTATTATAACACCTGTCATATACAAAAAGACAACTCCTAAAATTGTTTTAAATTGTCGTGATTAAAAACAAACAAAAAAACATTCGTATAGTAGTTTTTTTCTGTTCAGGAAACAGCAAATAGATTTAATTAACCAGTTTGAAAAATTGTTAAATTGTTCTGTAAAAAATAATACAAATTTGTGAATTATATTTTTACATGAAAAATTATAATGCTAAAATTTCAAAGTCATATTATACAAAATATGTAAATATTAATAAACATATGTTATCTAATTGTATACAAATGTTGTAATATATATATATATATATATATATATATATATATATATATATATATATATATTTACACATACATATACACACATATATATACATACATATATACACATGTGTATATATAGAACACACATATAAACATGTATACATATTTACATATATATAAATATACATATATACATGCATAAATATACATATATATAAATATACATATATACATGCATATATATATATATATATATATATATATATATGTATATGTATATATATATATATATATATATATATATATATATATATATATATATATATATATATATATATATATATATACACACATATACACACATACATATATAAATATATATATACATGCATGAATATATATATGAATATATGTATATAGATATGTACATATATAAATACACATATAAATGTGTGTATTTATATATGTACATATCTATATACCGTATTTTTCGGACTATAAGTCGCAGTTTTTTTCATAGTTTGGCCGGGCTCCATTGCGATTTATATATGTTTTTTTCCTTCTTTATTATGCATTTTCGGCAGGTGCGACTTATACTCCGGTGCGACTTATACTCCGAAAAATACGGTATATATATTTATATATCTATATCTATATCTATATATATATATATATATATATATATATATATATATATATATATTTATATATCTATATCTATATATATATATATATATTATATACATATATTACAATAAACACATGTCAACAAAATATTCTAAAATATTTTTATTTTATGTTATTACTATAAAAATGACCTGTACAAAAAATTAATAAAGGCTTTAACTCAGACCTTTTCTAAAAGGTTAGGGCTGGCCTCCTAGTCCTAATTTTTATTCATAAAAAAAAAAAAAAAAAAAAAAAAAATCTGCACAAATTGTTTCATTCATTTTTGTCTTTTATATATTGTGCTCCTGAGTTATTGTAGCTGATCAAATTAAATGTATTGTTATTCATTAAGTTGATTTAATTTCACTTTTCAGTATAAGTTTTCTTTAATGTCAATAAGGATACAACGTTATGCAGAGGTGTACTTATAACCGTTTTATAGGCAAATCATACTATGTTTTCTTAAACCCTAACCCACGCCTGATGCTCTCTGCACTTGAATGCGCAACATCCTGGGGCCACCATACGCGGAAATAGGCTACGTGTAAAAGTATCTGCCGCAAATGTCGGGTGACAAACTGTCGACATGTTTGTTGCATCACGCTGTCAGATGCTGTCAGCTCACACGGCCGCGCTCTCAGTCCCAGTGCAGCGCTTTGCATCCACGTACTCGCTGTCACATGAAACTGTGACTTTTTGATTCCATCTCTGACTGGCAGTCGACATTAACACTCCCACACAATTCAGCTCTGCGTCCGTAATATACATATTTGTACTTTTTGTAGAAATATACTTATGTGATGAATCTACATGCCCTGCAGCGAGTGAGCATGCACTATGCTTCCTCCAGTCATCTGCTGAGCATTTATGCTCGACCCCAAATTTCCATATTAATTAGGAGACAGCAGCAGAATGCTCCACTATTATTATTCCTTTATTATCCACACGCTCCCGTTCTTCCACTAGGAAACAAACAATATAACGAGAATGCCAATTGTCTCCACTGTATCTTATTTGTTCCGCGGGAAGATAAGCAATCTAAAGTAAATTAAACGAGGGAGGGAAAACCGAGCGGAGGGACGATGCAGCTGCAGCAGCGAGAAAAGAACAAAAACAACAAACAAACTCCAAAAAAAAAAAGAAAAAAGTGTTAAGTTGAATTGAAAGTGCTGTGAGGAGGATGAGCAAGTAGGTCAGCGAGGAAGGAGGAGGAGAAGAAAGGAGGAGGAGAGAAATAGGATGGGGAATTGATAAATAGATCATTGTGAGCAGGAAGATGTTCCTCCTCTTCTTTTGCTCTTTCCCACGCGCCCCCAATGTCAACCCCCCCATGATGCCACATAAACAGAATTTCTAACTCATCTGTTTACTGTAAATGAGACGCCTAAATAAGGACAACACACACACACACACACACACACACACACACACACACACACACACACACACACACACACACACACACACACACACACACACACACAGAGTCAGCAGCTGCACTCCGCATCTTCTTTTGTTTCACTTCGAGTTTAAGTTGTCATTTTGTTGCCAAATGAGTCTCTTACTGTTTTTTAATGGCGGATCTCACGGCTAATGCCTGAACTCGTAATGCAACGACAACAGCACACAGCGGAAACCTACTGTGACGACAGCCGCCTAAAACAAGCTACTGTAACAACATACTGCAAAAAAAAACTTTTGTAACAAGCTACTGTAACAACATACTGCAAAAAAAAAACTTTTGTAACAAGCTACTGTAACAACATACTGCAAAAAAACTTTTGTACAAGCCAAGTGTTACAAGCTACTGTAACAATATACTCCAAAAAGCTTCTGTAAGAGCCGACCGTAACAAGCTACTGTAACAACATACAGCAAAAAAAATTCTGTAACAAGCTACTGTAAACAACATACTGCAAAAAAACGTTTGTAACAGCCGAGTGTTACCAGCTACTGTAACAATATACTCCAAAAAACATCTGTAAGAGCCAAAAGTAACAAGCTACTGTAACAACATACAGCAAAAAAAACGTTCGTAACAGCCGAATGTTACAAGCTACTGTAACAATATACTCCAAAAAAACGTCTGTAAAACCCGACTTAACAAGCTACTGTAACAACATATAGCAAAAAACTTCTGTAACAAGCTACTGTAACGGCATACAGAAAAAAAAAACTTTTGTAACAGCCGAGGGTTACAAGCTACTGTAACAATGTACTCCAAAAAACTTCTGTAAGAGCCGACCGTAACAAGCTACTGTAACAACATACAGCAAAAAACTTCTGTAACAAGCTACTGTAACGGCATACAGAAAAAAATAACTTTTGTAACAGCCGAGTGTTACAAGCTACTGTAACAATATACTCCAAAAAACTTCTGTAAGGGCCGACCGTTACAAGCTACTTTAACAACATACTGCAAAAAAACTTTTGTAACAGCCGAGTGTTACAAGCTACTGTAACAATAGACTCCAAAAAATTTCTGTAAGAGCCGACCGTAACAAGCTACTGTAACAACATACAACAAAAAACTTCCGTAACAAGCTACTGTAACAACATACAGCAAAAAAACTTTTGTAACAGCCGAGTGTTACAAGCTACTGTAACAATATACTTCAAAAAACTTCTGTAAGAGCCGACCGTAACAAGCTACTGTAACAACATACAGCAAAAAAAATTCTGTAACAAGCTACTGTAAACAACATACTGCAAAAAAACGTTTGTAACAGCCGAGTGTTACCAGCTACTGTAACAATATACTCCAAAAAACATCTGTAAGAGCCAAAAGTAACAAGCTACTGTAACAACATACAGCAAAAAAAACGTTCGTAACAGCCGAATGTTACAAGCTACTGTAACAATATACTCCAAAAAAACGTCTGTAAAACCCGACTTAACAAGCTACTGTAACAACATATAGCAAAAAACTTCTGTAACAAGCTACTGTAACGGCATACAGAAAAAAAAACTTTTGTAACAGCCGAGGGTTACAAGCTACTGTAACAATGTACTCCAAAAAACTTCTGTAAGAGCCGACCGTAACAAGCTACTGTAACAACATACAGCAAAAAACTTCTGTAACAAGCTACTGTAACGGCATACAGAAAAAAATAACTTTTGTAACAGCCGAGTGTTACAAGCTACTGTAACAATATACTCCAAAAAACTTCTGTAAGGGCCGACCGTTACAAGCTACTTTAACAACATACTGCAAAAAAACTTTTGTAACAGCCGAGTGTTACAAGCTACTGTAACAATAGACTCCAAAAAATTTCTGTAAGAGCCGACCGTAACAAGCTACTGTAACAACATACAACAAAAAACTTCCGTAACAAGCTACTGTAACAACATACAGCAAAAAAACTTTTGTAACAGCCGAGTGTTACAAGCTACTGTAACAATATACTTCAAAAAACTTCTGTAAGAGCCGACCGTAACAAGCTACTGTAACAACATACAGCAAAAAACGTCTGTAACAAGCTACTGTAAACAACATACTGCAAAAAAAACGTTTGTAACAGCCGAGTGTTACCAGCTACTGTAACAATATACTCCAAAAAACTTCTGTAAGAGCCGAAAGTAACAAGCTACTGTAACAACATACAGCAAAAAAAACGTTCGTAACAGCCGAGTGTTACAAGCTACTGTAACAATATACTCCAAAAAAACGTCTGTAAAACCCGACTTAACAAGCTATTGTAACAACATATAGCAAAAAACTTCTGTAACAAGCTACTGTAACGGCATACAGCAAAAAAAAAAAAAAAATTGTAACAGCCGAGTGTTACAAGCTACTGTAACAATGTAGTCCAAAAAACGTCTGTAAGAGCCGACCGTAACAAGCTACTGTAACAACATACAGCAAAAAACTTCTGTAACAAGCTGCTGTAACAACATACAGCAAAAAAAACGTCTGTAACAGCCGAGTGTTACAAGCTACTGTAACAATATACTCCAAAAAACGTCTGTAAGAGCCGACCATAACAAGCTACTGTAACAACATACAGCAAAAAACTTCTGTAACAAGCTACTGTAACGGCATACAGCAAAAAAAAAAACTTTTGTAACAGCCGAGTGTTACAAGGTACTGTAACAATGTAGTCCAAAAAACTTCTGTAAGAGCAGACCGTAACAAGCTACTGTAACAACATACAGCAAAAAACTTCTGTAACAAGCTGCTGTAACAACATACAGCAAAAAAAACGTTTGTAACAGCCGAGTGTTACAAGCTACTGTAACAGCATACAGCAAAAAAACTTCTGTAACAGCCGAGTGTTACAAGCTACTGTAACAATATACTCCAAAAAACTTCTGTAAGAGCCGACCGTAACAAGCTACTGTAACAACATACAGTAAAAAACTTCTGTAACTAGCTACTGTAACAACATACAGCAAAAAACTTCTGTAACAAGCTAATGTAACAACATACTGCAAAAAAACTGTTGTAACAGCCGAGTGCTACAAGCTACTGTAACAATATACTCCAAAAAACTTCTGTAAGAGCCGAAAGTAACAAGCTACTGTAACAACATACAGCAAAAAAAACGTTCGTAACAGCCGAGTGTTACAAGCTACTGTAACAATATACTCAAAAAAAACGTCTGTAAAACCCGACTTAACAAGCTACTGTAACAACATATAGCAAAAAACTTCTGTAACAAGCTACTGTAACAACATACAGCAAAAAAAACGTTCGTAACAGCCGAGTGTTACAAGCTACTGTAACAATATACTCCAAAAAAACGTCTGTAAAACCCGACTTAACAAGCTATTGTAACAACATATAGCAAAAAACTTCTGTAACAAGCTACTGTAACGGCATACAGCAAAAAAAAAAAAAAAATTGTAACAGCCGAGTGTTACAAGCTACTGTAACAATGTAGTCCAAAAAACGTCTGTAAGAGCCGACCGTAACAAGCTACTGTAACAACATACAGCAAAAAACTTCTGTAACAAGCTGCTGTAACAACATACAGCAAAAAAAACGTCTGTAACAGCCGAGTGTTACAAGCTACTGTAACAATATACTCCAAAAAACGTCTGTAAGAGCCGACCATAACAAGCTACTGTAACAACATACAGCAAAAAACTTCTGTAACAAGCTACTGTAACGGCATACAGCAAAAAAAAAAACTTTTGTAACAGCCGAGTGTTACAAGGTACTGTAACAATGTAGTCCAAAAAACTTCTGTAAGAGCAGACCGTAACAAGCTACTGTAACAACATACAGCAAAAAACTTCTGTAACAAGCTGCTGTAACAACATACAGCAAAAAAAACGTTTGTAACAGCCGAGTGTTACAAGCTACTGTAACAGCATACAGCAAAAAAACTTCTGTAACAGCCGAGTGTTACAAGCTACTGTAACAATATACTCCAAAAAACTTCTGTAAGAGCCGACCGTAACAAGCTACTGTAACAACATACAGTAAAAAACTTCTGTAACTAGCTACTGTAACAACATACAGCAAAAAACTTCTGTAACAAGCTAATGTAACAACATACTGCAAAAAAACTGTTGTAACAGCCGAGTGCTACAAGCTACTGTAACAATATACTCCAAAAAACTTCTGTAAGAGCCGAAAGTAACAAGCTACTGTAACAACATACAGCAAAAAAAACGTTCGTAACAGCCGAGTGTTACAAGCTACTGTAACAATATACTCAAAAAAAACGTCTGTAAAACCCGACTTAACAAGCTACTGTAACAACATATAGCAAAAAACTTCTGTAACAAGCTACTGTAACGGCATACAGCAAAAAAAAAAAAATTTTGTAACAGCCGAGTGTTACAAGCTACTGTAACAATGTAGTCCAAAAAACGTCTGTAAGAGCCGACCGTAACAAGCTACTGTAACAACATACAGCAAAAAACTTCTGTAACAAGCTGCTGTAACAACATACAGCAAAAAAAACATCTGTAACAGCCGAGTGTTACAAGCTACTGTAACAATATACTCCAAAAAACGTCTGTAAGAGCCGACCATAACAAGCTACTGTAACAACATACAGCAAAAAACTTCTGTAACAAGCTACTGTAACGGCATACAGCAAAAAAAAAACTTTTGTAACAGCCGAGTGTTACAAGCTACTGTAACAATGTAGTCCAAAAAACTTCTGTAAGAGCCGACCGTAACAAGCTACTGTAACAACATACAGCAAAAAACTTCTGTAACAAGCTGCTGTAACAACATACAGCAAAAAAAACGTTTGTAACAGCCGAGTGTTACAAGCTACTGTAACAGCATACAGCAAAAAAACTTCTGTAACAGCCGAGTGTTACAAGCTACTGTAACAATATACTCCAAAAAACTTCTGTAAGAGCTGACCGTAACAAGCTACTGTAACAACATACAGTAAAAAACTTCTGTAACTAGCTACTGTAACAACATACAGCAAAAAACTTCTGTAACAAGCTAATGTAACAACATACTGCAAAAAAACTGTTGTAACAGCCGAGTGCTACAAGCTACTGTAACAATATACTCCAAAAAACTTCTGTAAGAGCCGACCGTAACAAGCTACTGTAAAAACATACAGTAAAAAACTTCTGTAACAAGCTACTGTAACAACATACAGCAAAAAACTTCTGTAACAAGCTACTGTAACATACTGCAAAATACTTCTGTATCAGGCAACTGTTAACAAGCTATTGTAACAACATACAGCAAAAAAATTCTGTAACAGACTGTAATAAACTAACATGGTGTAACAACCTCCTGTAACATCATACTGTAACGTACTATAAGAAACTCTGGCGACATACTGTGACAATATACAGTAAGAAACTAACAACCTACTGTAACGACTTACTGTAAGAAACAGTAACAACCAACTGTAACAGCATACTGAAACAACATACTGTAAAAGACTAAAAACCTAGTGTAACAGCATACTTTAACAACATACTGTAAGAAACTAAAAACCTAGTGTAACAGCATACTGTAACAACATACTGTAATCAACTAAAAACCTAGTGTAACAGCATACTGTAAGAAACTAACAACCTAATGTAACAATACACAGTAAAAAATAAACTGTTAACAGACTTGCACAGTGCAACAAACTGCCGTAACACTAACCTATGGTAACAGCAAAACTAAATAATAACTGACCATACTGTAACAGCAAACAGTAATAAAATACACTAATAACATCATACTGCATGATACACATGGACAAAGTAGTAACCCAGCACAGGGTAACAGTACACAAGAACCAAATCGCATCTCACAACCCACAGACTTGTGCTGTGACAATACAACTCTGTGATCGCCTATTGTCAGAGCACATTGAAAACACCCCACCTGTAACTTCTGACCGTAAAATCATGCATGTAACAACCTACTGGAACAATCACGCAGTAAAAGCGCACTGTAACATTGTATTAACGGTGCAACCTAACTCAAAACAACCTATAGTGACAACACATGGTCGTAACACACTAACAACATACTCGGCTAACAAGCTAAACAACGCACTGTAAAACATAGTGTGACAAGTAAAGTTGTTACCAATGACGGATAATAAGAGTGCAACAATATTTTTGTAACAGGCTACTGTAACGAGAGACATTGTCGAGCACAAAGAAAAGAAAATTTTAGTTCAATGTAAGTTGTGTATTGGATCAACAATCCTATCTACTGCCCAAAACAGCAATTCAAATATGCTGAAACAGCTACAAAAGCAACATGCTTCGACGAAGCTAGTAAAGAGAGAGACACTTCACCTCCAACACCATCTAAGCAACAGCGGCTGGATTTTAACCGAGGGATTGCTAGCCAGGACAAATTGATAGAGCCATTGCAGCGTATATGCTAGTAGACATGCAGGCTATTTCTACAGTGGAGTCACCCGCTTTCAGGCAGCTAATTAGCATGATATCGGGCATCAAACAGCAAATGGCACGGAAATCATTTTCCACGTACCTGGACACAGTGGACAGTGAGTACATAAACATGGAAAGCGAGCTAAAGAAAACACTCCAAACTCTGCCTCTGCTCATCATTCAGCACTGAAGGTACACACACTCTGTCAATTCTCTTGTATACTCTTTCATTCTAGACTTCTAGAGTGTTTGGTTATCACATCACTCTAAATGTAAAGACTATAAAATTCACAAACATAAAGAGGGATGCTAGTGGGCCAGGCCAATCTTTCCTTTTCTCTAAACTAAAACTGGGGAAATGTGTAGAGTGTTCTGGGCTTCAGACATGATTTTATTTCAGAATTCCTTGTGAGAAAAAAACGCCTGGTTAGGCTTTGAGTATGTAGTGTGTGCCTTCCTTGGTTTACAGCTATGTTGTTATTATGCTGTTTGTTACTTATGTATGTTATGTTGCAGCTATTTAAAATAGTTTGGTCAATTTGTTCTGGTCTGAAACAAATTGGCCCTTTGAAACATATCTTTGTCTTTGTGTGTTGTATGTAGAGCACATTGCTTAGCAGAGTTCAGTGATGCAAATGCATGTCAAGTTGATCAACACATTGTATTATTCTCCAGTGCAATAACAGTACTGAAATGAAGGCTATAAGGGCATTAAAGGGGGCTTTAAAAAAATAAAAATAAAAATAAAATAGAAGTAACTAAATAGTTACTTTTCACAGTAACGCATTACTTTTGGTGTAAGTAACTGAGTTAGTAACTGAGTTACTTTGGAAATAAAGTAACTAGTAACTGTAACTAGTTACTGGTTTTCAGTAATTAACCCAACACTGGTAAGGACTAGCAACAGTTTTGGGAAGCCCAGTTTAACAAGACAGTACTTAAAACACTGCAACTCTACTGAAGATGCTAGCTTAGACCGTCCGCCATTACCATGATGTTAGCGTGTTAGCGTCGCTAAGAGCGGCTCACGTCACAACTTATTTCAAAGTCGTTATTTGTCACGACGCCAAGCGAGGGTTTAAATAGCGTAAGACGTGCTAAGCTGCTCTTAGCGTCATTGTAATTCAGACGCCTTAGTTAAAAGGCCAATTTCAATTAAACTCCACCTGTTACGCTTTGATCACAATGGCGTCGCTCCAGCTTCACTGTGCCCCCCCCCGCCCCCCTCCAGTCGACGTGATTTTATTTAGTCTCGTGCTCGCTTCCTCATGCTGATCTGTGCTCCCGGACCTGTCGATTCAAATTACCTGGATGATATTTCACAGCGGAGGCTTTCCTCGCATCTGCTCGCGGCGCCTTCTTTGTTCAGTCGGCGGCGCTCTGCAAGCACATCAAGCAGAAACAATAGCAATCAGTAGAAGAACACGCACGGTAAATTTACATTTGGCTTATTTCGAAAGGCCGCGCTAAGTAAGAGCGGTCCACTCTTGGTCATTTCATTGTGATCCCAACGTATTCACTGCAAAAAGTCAGTGTTCAAAAACAAGAAAAATTAGGGGTATTTTATTTAAACTAAGCAAAATTATCTGCCAATAGAACAAGAATATTCGGCTTGTCAAGACCTTGCAAAACAAGTAAAATTAGCTAACCTCAATGAACCCAAAAATACCTTAAAATTAGAGATGTCCGATAATATCGGCCTGCCGATTTTATCGGCCGATAAATGCGTTAAAATGTAATATCGGAAATTATCGGTATGGTTTTTTTTATTATCGGCATCGTTTTTTGTTTTTTTGTTTTTTATTAAATCAACATAAAAAACACAAGATACACTTACAATTAGTGCACCAACCCAAAAAACCTTCCTCCCCATTTACACTCATTCACACTCATTCACACAAAGGGGTTGTTTCTTTCTGTTATTAATATTCTGGTTCCTACATTATATATCAATATATATCAATACAGTCTGCAAGGGATACAGTCCGTAAGCACACATGATTGTGCGTGCTGCAGGTCCACTAATACAGCGTTTTTCAACCACTGTGCCACGGTGTGCACAAATAGGTGTGTTTCACCTATTTGGGTTAAAAATATTATTTGCAAACCAGTAATTATAGTCTGAAAATGATGTGTTGTTGTTGAGTGTCTGTGCTGTCAATATAAACAAAAGGTGAGTGCCCCTAAGAAAAAGCATTAAAGCGTAGGGAAGGCTATGCACTGAACTGGCTACAAAGTAAACAAAAACAGAATGCTGGACGACAGCAAATACTTACTGTGAAGCAAAGGCAATGTACATCCGAACATGACATGACAATCAACAATGTCCCCACAAAGAAGGGTGAAAACAACTGAAATATTCTTGTTTGCTAAAACAAAGTAGATGCGGGAAATATCGCTCAAAGGAAGACATGAAAATACAGGAAAATACCAAAAAAAAAGAGAAAAAGCCACCAAAATAGGAGCGCAAGACAAGAACTAAAACACTACACACAGGAAAACAGCAAAAACCTCAAAATATGTCAGGGTGTGATGTGACAGGTGGTGACAGTACACCTACTTTGAGACAAGAGCTATAGTGATGCATTCTTGGTTATGGTTTAAAGTCATATCCAACAATTGCGACAGCAACTTTTTACTGTCAACTGTTTTTTGTTTTTTAATGATTCCCGCTGGTGGTGTGCCTCCGCATTTTTTCACCGCAAAAAATGTGCCTTGGCTGAAAAAAGGTTGAAAAACACTGCACTAATAGTACTAACCTTTGACAGTTCATTTTACTCATTTTCATTAATTACTAGTTTCTATGTAACTGTTTTTATATTGTTTTACTTTCTTTTTTATTAAAGAAAATGTTTTTAATTTATTTATCTTATTTTATTTTATTAATTAAAAAAAAAAAAGTACCTTATCTTCACCATACCTGGTTGTCCAAATTAGGCATAATAATGTGTTAATTCCACGACTGTATATATCGGTTGATATCGGTATCGGTAATTAAAGAGTTGGACAATATCGGAATATCGGATATCGGCAAAAAGCCATTATCGGACATCCCTACTTAAAATAAGTATATTCTCACTAATAACAAGTGCACTTTTCTTGGTAGAAAAAAAAAAAAAGACCTCTGCTCAATATGTTGAAAAATATTCTTAAATTAAGTAAATGCTAGTGCCATTATCTTGACATAATGATATGCGCTCGACATCATGATTTTTTTTTTCATGCTTGAAGTAAGAAATTATTACTTTAAAAAAGTAGTTTTGTACTTGTGAGTGTTGATGACACAGCTTTGCATCAGTTGATATTCTAGTTTCTTGCATGTTTTACTCAATATAGGTCATCAAATCTCAGCTACAAGCTGTAATATCTTACTAAGATCATTTAGGACCAAAACCCTTAAAACAAATAAAACACTAACATAAAATCTGCTTAGTGAGAAGAATTATCTTATCAGACAGAAAATAAGCAAATATCACCATTATTTGAGATATTTAAACTTACTTAGATTTCAGTTTTTGCAGTGTTGAGTCCATCCTATTTGGGTCCAAGCACAACCTAGGTAAATCCCCGGGCTTTTCGGTTAAAGCAGGTGATGCCATAATCACCAGCAAAGACAAGGTCATTTACCAAGGTTGTAAGTTGATTTGATTTGATTTGATTTATATTGGACAACACTCTCTCGGGTGAAAACATGGCATTAAAAGCAATCACCAAGATCAATAAAATAAACTAGATTTCTGCGTTTATCAACAGGTATACACTTAAGACTAGAGATGTCCGATAATATCGGACTGCCGATATTATCGGCAGTCCGATATAATATAATATATTATATATATATATATATATAATATAATATATATATAATATAATATATATATAAAATAGGAAAAATCAGCAAAATAATCCTGGACAGAGTCAACACAAAAATCAAGGACAAAACACCACTCAACCAATGGAGAAATACAGCAGCAGTAATCAAATGGTTCAACAACATCCAAGACAAACAACAGCACAACTTTATCTCCTTCGATATCGATGAATTTTACCCTTCCATCACACAAGACCTACTGACTCAAGCACTAGACTTCGCCTCAGACTACGACTCAATCACAGGCAACGAAAGAAACATCATCATCCATGCAAAAAACTCCATACTCATCCACAACAGCACACCATGGCAAAAAAAGAACAACTCAACATTTGACGTCACTATGGGAAGTTTTGACGGAGCAGAAACGTGTGAACTCGTTGGGAGCTTCCTCCTCTCCCAGCTTGCTAGCCTCAACCTGAACCTTGGTATTTACCGTGATGACGGACTGGCAGTGTGCCGCGCCTCGCCAAGGATCAGCGAGAATACCAAGAAGCGCATATGCCAAATTTTCAAAGAGAACGGCCTACGGATCACGATTGAAGCCAACAAGCAAACCGTCAACTTCCTCGATGTCACTTTCAACCTGAGAAATAACAGCTACCAACCATTCACGAAATCCAACACAACACTCCAATACGTGCACCATGACAGCAACCACCCACCCACCACCACGAAAAGAATACCTACCGGAATTAATAAAAGGCTATCAATGCTGTCATCTAGCAAAGCTGAATTTGACCTAGCAACCCCCCCGTACCAAAAAGCCCTTGATGAAAGCGGATACAATTTCACCCTCACCTATGAACCCACGCCAGGAAACCAACCAAAAAAGAACAGAAAACGAAACATCATCTGGTACAACCCCCCATACAGCAAAAACGTCTCAAGTTACATTGGCCACAAATTCCTCAGTCTGATTGACAAACACTTCCCCAAAGGCAACACTCTAAGAAAAGTATTCAACAAGAACAACATTAAATTGAGCTACAGCTGTATGAACAATATACGACAAATCATCTCAAACCACAACAAAACAATTGCAAATGAGCCGTCGGCCCCCGGACAGAGCGACCCCAAAACCAACAAAGGCTGCAACTGCCGCAAGAAACCTGATTGCCCTCTCAACGGGGGGTGCTTACAAACGTCAGTTGTTTACCAATCTAAGGTAACACGCAAGGATATTAACACATCCGACACATATGTAGGATTAACCGAGGGAGAGTTTAAAACCAGATGGAACAATCACAAGGCTTCTTTCAGGAACCAAAACCTGCGGAATACCACAGAACTCAGCAAACACATTTGGGACCTCAAAGACAATAATGTTGAATATTCAATAACATGGCAAATTCTTGCATCCAGCACACCTTACAATAGTGGTAATAAAAGATGCAACCTATGCTTGAAAGAGAAACTGTTTATTATATACCGTCCAGACCTGTCATCCCTCAACAAGCGCAGCGAAATTATATCAGCATGCCGCCACAGACGGAAACACCTCCTAGGTAACACATGAGCCAATCACCACGCCCCTACGCCAGCCTGTACCCACCCACTCTGTGCCCTATATAAACCATGGTATGTGAATGCTCCCATTAAAATCTCCTGATGATTGAGGGAACCCCTCATGAAACAGGCCTGTAGAGATGAAGTAGTCTTGTGATTTTTTCCCACACATACATATATATATATATATATATATATATATATATATATATATATATACATACATACATATATATATATATATATATATATATATATATATATATATATATATATATATATATGTATTTTGTATGTATGTATTTTTTTTTGTGGTCATAGTGTATATATATTTATATGTGGTTATAGTGTGTATATATTTATATGTGGTTATAGTGTATATATTTATATGTGGTTATAGTGTATATATATATATATATATATATATATATATATATATATATATATATGGTTATAGTGTATATATATTTATATGTGGTTATAGTGTGTATATATTTATATGTGGTTATAGTGTATATACATTTTCTCATTCTGTTTTGCACACTCTTGGAGTCAACATGTGCATAGTCATGTACATAGTGTCAAGTATATAGTGTATAAAGTGCATGGGTAACTTACACATCTGTGAAGGCACCATTAAAGCTGAAAGGTACATGCAGGTTTTGGAGCAACATATGTAATAGAATAGAATAGAATGCCTTTTATTGTCACTATATACAGGTACAATGAGATTAAATACAACTCCAGTACCAGTCTACAAAATATGCAAAACATAGGAAGAAAAGAAAAAGAAAAATAGTGCAAAAGGAGGTAAGGTGCACAGTCCAGTCCTGAGAACGATTTATGTTCAATGTGTTATTTACAGGAAATACATATTATGCTATATACATATATACAGAAGCATTCCGATTGTGGGTGGAAAGTAAACATTGCACACAGAGAGGTTCCATCCAAGCAACGTCTTTTTCATGGACGCCCCTGCTTATTTCAGCAAGACAATGCCAAGCCACATTCTGCATGTGTTACAACAGCGTGGCTTCCAACATAATTTGGAGTGTTGTGTGTTGTTGAAAGAAATAGGCAACGTTATGATGTGTCTGTAAAATTAATACCCCACCGTAAACTTAAAATGAGCAACCTATTTTTTTTCTTCATTTATTTCAGGCAATGACATAAAAAAGTACAGAGTTGACAACACATAATAATATAAATTAATATAGTGCAAAAGGTAATGTATAGTATGTAATGCATGATTGTCCAGTTTTGCCTGAAAGGGAGTGGGAAGAAGATAATTTATTTAATCCCACCCCCAGTTCTCCATTCAGTGATTATTCACATGAGTTTCACTCTTACTTTGTTCAAGGATTATAATACAGATGTTGTATCATAGTGGCATTACCACAGGTAACAATAATTATTACACTGTAACAATAATTTGTATCAACAATGTAGGAATAATGAATATACCAACAATGGTAATAGACAACAGCAATAATGGTAAGGAAACATTGAGCACATGTTAACACTTTGAGACAGAGTACAGCAGCAGGTCAAATTAAAGACCCTCATCTCTATATTTGAACCAGACCCCATGTTTGTATAATAGTTTAAATCGATTAATAGTTTGGCATTGCTTGTGTAGTAAGTCCAGTTTGGTCCATAGTTGTTCTCCGCATACAGACACACAAAAACGTTTCCGAGTGGTTTGTCACATTATCAATGTGCTTGTTACTACATTACATATATACTTACAGGGTGTAAATAAAACCATGATGGAGGGTTTTGGATGTTTGTGAAATGTTTTATAGGCGGAATATAGCGACTCTCATTGGCTCTATTGTTAGCTGACTTTTGCTAACGTTTATTTACGAGTTAGAATGGTTTTGGAGCAACATATGTTGCCATCCAAGCAACGTCATCATGGACGCCCCTGCTTATTTCAGCAAGACAATGCCAAGCCACGTGTTACAACAGCGTGGCTTCGTAGTAAAAGAGTGCGGGTACTAGACTGGCCTGCCTGTAGTCCAGACCTGTCTCCCATTGAAAATGTGTGACGCATTATGAAGCCTAAAATACCACAACGGAGACCCCCGGACTGTTGAACAACTTAAGCTGTACATCAAGCAAGAATGGGAAAGAATTCCACCTGAAAAGCTTTAAAAATTGGTCTCCTCAGTTCCCAAACGTTTACTAAGTGTTGTTTAAAGGAAAGGCCACGTAACACAGTGGTAAAAATGCCCCTTTTTTGCAATGTGTTGCTGTCATTAAATTCTAAGTTAATGATTATTTGCAAAAAAAAAAATGAAGTTTCTCAGTTGGAACATTAAAGATCTTGTCTTTGCAGTCTATTCAATTGAATATAAGTTGAAAAGGATTTGCAAATTATTGTATTCTGTTTTTATTTACCATTTACACAACGTGCCGACTTCACTGGCTTTGGGTTTTGTCGTACAAAACGTTCTGGTGGAGGTAAAAAGCCAAAAAGCGGAGATTTAAGTCAGAAGGCTGCAAACAAAGAAAGCAGAAAAAGAAGCAATTTCACAGCACAGGTGCAAATAAAAAGTTAATGACAGATGCGTTCTCAATTTCACGGCGCTAGCATCGAGCATGTGCAGCTTCGGGGTAGAACAGCAGCCATTGTTGGTGTGATTAGGAAAAGTTATGATGTTTTTCTGACGGTGAAGCTCTTCAAACAGCCCGTCAACGCCGTGCGGCTGCGAGCTTATTAAAAAGTTCATCTTTATGACGGCGGCGCCGACGCAAGCACGCCAGAAGGGATTTTATGAAGATCAACCGTCTCATAAATCGGACAATGTGGCGGCCTGAGTCATGACGTGATCCTCGGGAGAGCGCGAGAGGAGAGGCGGCGGAGGGGGGGAATGTTGTTCTCGTTTTTATTCGTTTTAGTTTGAGT
Source organism: Nerophis lumbriciformis (assembly GCF_033978685.3). Classification (NCBI taxonomy): domain Eukaryota; kingdom Metazoa; phylum Chordata; class Actinopteri; order Syngnathiformes; family Syngnathidae; genus Nerophis; species Nerophis lumbriciformis. The sequence continues at coordinate 29,961,074 of NC_084572.2, read as the reverse complement.
AATAAGTGTGAGCAGAAGACGAGACGCCACACTTTGCTAGCTCCATGTTAGCGTCACGCCCCCTGTCTGGCTCTCGGTTGGTGGCGCTGCCATCTCTGTGGAGTGAAGTGAATTATATTTATTTAGCGCTTTTCTCTCGTGACTCAAAGTGCTTTTACATAGTGAAACCCAATATCTGAGTTACATTTAAACCAGTGTGGGTGACACTGGGAGAAGGTGGGTAAAGTGTCTTGCGAAGCGGGGATCGAACCTGGAACCCTCAAGTTGCTGGCACGGCCGCTCTACCAACCGAGCTATATATATATATATATATATATATATATATATATATATATATATATATGACATATATACATATACATACATACACATATATAGACATATATACATTTATGCACATATACACATATAAATACTGCATTACGTGCATTTATATATGTATAGATACATATATACATACATATATATATGTACGTATATATACGTACGTATATATACATACATACACATACATAAATATATATATACATATATACATACACGTACATATATATATGCATATATATATGCATACATGCATATATATACATATATATGTATGCATATATATGCATGTATGCATATATATGCATATATATATATATGCATATATATGCATATATATGCATATATGTATATATATATGCATATTTATATATATATACACATAACCACATAAATATGTATACATAAAAATATATATACATATATACATACACGTACATATATATATATGCATACATGCATATATACATATATATATATATGTATGCATATATATGCATGTATGCATATATATGCATATATATGCATGTATGCATATATATGCATATATATGCATACATGTACACAAATATATATATGCATATATACATACTTACCTGCATATATATACATATGCATACATATATACATACATACATACATACATACATACATACATACATACATACATATATATATATATATACACACACACACACACACACACACACACACACACACACACACACACACACACACACACACACACACACACACACACACACACACACACACACACACATACATATAAAACAGTTTAAACAATAAATTACTAAAATTGTAAAAAATGTAAAAAACCCTAATTTTCAAGGAGTGGCCGCTTTTATTTTGCCATGGCGGGGTGCCACGACTAATTACAGTGGGGGAAACCCTGGAGTCGTAAATAGTACTTTTAACTTTTGTTTAGTTATTGTGTACTATTGACTTTGTTTTGATCAGACACTTGCATGTAATACAAGTGAATTAGGAACTAGTTGTAATATTGTGCTGATATTGTTACACTGTTTATAGCACTCACCATAAATAAATAGAAATGTGCAGTTAATACATGTGATCAGTAATCGGTAATGGTATCGGACGATCCCACTCATGAATGATCGGTATCGGCAGCCTAGAGCCTTGGTGGTAACATCCCTACTGGTAATTACTAGGTCAGTAGTAGTGGATGTACACATGACAACATGCTATGTAAGATTTTTATTGTATTCAGACAATTTTCCAGCCCATTTTGCACAAATTCGACACACCTGTGATTGTATCGTGTTAAACCGTGCGAGAAATTTCAAGTCAGTCGGACTTCGGCCCTTTGTGCGCAGCGCTACAGGGGTGGACGCCAGCTTACGCAAACAAAATAGATCATCTGTAATCAGCGTTTTACAAGGCAGGAGTTATAATCCTAAATGTTTTGGTTTAATAAAACAAGAGCATAATTAGCAGAGGGATTTGGGATCAGAGCAGAGAAAAATGTTGTTGTTCCTCGCCGTGACATTAAATGGAAGTCAAAGCGGCGGGGGAATGTCCCCGGTGTCCTCTGCGCCACAAGCCAGCCCACGTTGTACACTGGCTGGACAAACACCAGCCCTTTAATCTCCTAATAAAAGACAACAGCATTATATTGACTTCATAAGCCAGCTCTTTTTTTACGAGACAACACCAGCGGTCCTTTTAGGTCGTTTGAAGTAGAAACACGTATGTACTTCACTTTAAAAGCTTTATCTCAATAGTTATATGCTCATCCGATTAATAAAAGACAAGCTAAATATTATGACAAATGAGCTACTGGGAAGCAACACACTATTTCTAGAGTTGTTGGTGAAAGCCTGACAGAGCAGAACATGATACAGTATAAATACTCTATGTACTGCACACAAAAGGGCTGAAAATGTGTCAAAACATGCACCCTTGCAGTGTTGCCCGTGCTATTATTTTTGTGACATATACACCACAGGGTGGCGCTCTTATCAAAACGCCGTGAGTCGTATTGACCTGGCATTTCGTCGCAAAAACTACCACTCTGTGCCTTAAAGGTGTTTTACTCGATCACCGTGAAACTTGGTGCACAGCTTTAGGGGACAACTGTGTCACATCTGAGCAAATACATGGCAAGTGAAAAACTTGACTGCACGTTTCCACTAAAGATGTCCGATAATATCGGACTGCCGATATTATCGGCCGATAAATGCTTTAAAAGGTAATATCGGAAATTATCGGTATTGGTTTCAAAAAGTAAAATGTATGACTTTTTAAAACGCCGCTGTACGGAGTGGTACACGGACGTAGGGAGAAGTACAAAGCAGTTGCGTCTCCCAGTCATACTTGCCAACCCTCCCGGGAGACTCCCAAATTTCAGTGCCCCTCCCGAAAATCTCCCGGGGCAACCATTCTCCCGAATTTCTCCCGATTTCCACCCAGACAACAATATTGGGGGCGTGCCTTAAAGACACTGCCTTTGCGTGCCGGCCCAATCACATAATATCTACGGCTTTTCACACACACAAGTGAACAGCCATTCAGGTCACACTGAGGGTAGCCGTATAAACAACTTTAACACTGTTACAAATATGCGCCACACTGTGAACCCACACCAAACAAGAATGACAAACACATTTCGGGAGAACATCCGCACCGTAACACAACAGAACAAATACCCAGAACCCCTTGCAGCACTAACTCTTCCGGGACACTGCAATATAAACCCTTCGCTACCCAAAACCCCGCCCCCCCAACCACGCCCACCTCAACCTCCATGTTTTGAGGCATGTTAAAAAAAAATAATGCACTTTGTGACTTCAATAATTAATATGGCAGTGCCATGTTTATGTTTATGCCCTTATGTGGGCTCTGTACCGAGGATGTCGTTGTGGCTTGTGCAGCCCCTTGAGACACTTGTGATTTAGGGCTATATAAATAAACATTGATTGATTGATTGATTGATGTTGGCATTTTTTTCCATAACTTGAGTTGATTTATTTTGGAAAACCTTGTTACATTGTTTAAAGGGAAACATTATCACCAGACCTATGTTAGCGTCAATATATACCTTGATGTTGCAGAAAAAAGACCTTTTTTTTTTTTAACCGATTTCCGAACTCTAAATGGGTGAATTTTGGCGAATTAAACGCCTTTCTAATATTCGCTCTAGGAGCGATGACGTCACAACGTGGCGTCACATCGGGAAGCAATCCGCCATTTTCTCAAACACCGAGTCAAATCAGCTCTGTTATTTTCCGTTTTTTTCGACTGTTTTCCGTACCTTGGAGACATCATGCCTCGTCGCTGTGTTGTCGGAGGGTGTAACAACACGAACAGGGACGGATTCAAGTTGCACCAGTGTTCCCAAAGATGCGAAAGTGGCAAAAAATTGGACGTTTGTTCCGCACACTTTACCGACGAAAGCTATGCTACGACAGAGATGGCAAGAATGTGTGGATATCCTGCGACACTCAAAGCAGATGCATTTCCAACGATAAAGTCAAAGAAATCTGCCGCCAGACCCCCATGGAATCTGCCGGAGTGTGTGAGCAATTCAGGGACAAAGGACCTCGGTAGCACGGCAAGCAATGGCGGCAGTTTGTTCCCGCAGACGAGCGAGCTAAACCCCCTATCGACCCTAGCTTCCCTGGCCTGCTGACATCAACTCCAAAACTGGACAGATCAGCTTTCAGGAAAAGAGCGCGGATGAGGGTATGTCTACAGAATATATTAATTGATGAAAATTGGGCTGTCTGCACTTTCAAAGTGCATGTTGTTGCCAAATGTATTTCATATGCTGTAAACCTAGTTCATAGTTGTTAGTTTCCTTTAATGCCAAACAAACACATACCAATCGTTGGTTAGAAGGCGATCGCCAAATTCGTCCTCGCTTTCTCCCGTGTCGCTGGCTGTCGTGTCGTTTTCGTCGGTTTCGCATGCATACGATTCAAACCGATATGGCTCAATAGCTTCAGTTTCTTCTTCAATTTCGTTTTTGCTACCTGCCTCCACACTACAACCATCCGTTTCAATACATGCGTAATCTGTTGAATCGCTTAAGCCGCTGAAATCCGAGTCTGAATCCGAGCTAATGTCGCTATATCTTGCTGTTCTTTCCGCCATGTTTGTTTGTGTTGGCTTCACTATGTGACGTCACAGGAAAATGGACAGGTGTTTATAACGATGGTTAAAATCAGGCACTTTGAAGCTTTTTTTAGGGATATTGCGTGATGGGTAAAATTTTGAAAAAAACTTCGAAAAATATAATAAGCCACTGGGAACTGATTTTTAATGATTTTAACCATTCTGAAATTGTGATAATGTTCCCCTTTAATGCATCCAGCGGGGCATCACGACAAAATTAGGCATAATAATTTGTTAATTCCACGACTGTATATATCGGTATCGGTTGACATCGGAAACGGTAATTAAGAGTTGGACAATATCGGAATATCGTATATCGGCAAAAAAGCCATTATCAGACATCTCTCGTTTCCACTGCAGGTGGCCCAACTCTGATTTTTTTATTGAGATGTGATTTTTTTTTCCCAAGGCTTGACTGTTTACACTGCAAGTAAAATGTGATTTTCATCAGACGGACAGGCCCCAATGTGGCCTCGACGTCACTTGCATGCGCATTTCGATAAAGTGAAAACAAAGGAAGTTGACCGGGAGGAAGTCGCTACTATTACAAAATAAAGTAAAAGTTGCAACACCTTAAAAATTTGTGTTTTTTATGTAAAAGTAAATGAAAGTAATATAATGTATGAATGGATGTATATGGTGTAATACAGGGGTCTACAAACTTTTTTAATCGGGGGCCGCATTGGGTTAAAACAATTTAAATAAACAAAAGTCTGTATTAGGCCGGGCTGTATTTTGTGTATGTATATATATATATATATATATATATATATATATATATATATATATATAATGTTCTACAGGCCAAAAGTTTGGACACATCTTCTCATTCAATGGCATCAAAACTATGAATGAACACATGTGGAGTTATGTACTTAACAAAAAAAGTGATATAACTGGAAAAAAAAGTGTATTTTCTAGTTTCTTCAAAATAGCCACCCTTTGCTCTGATTACTGCTTTGCACACCTTTGGCATTCTCTCGATGAGCTTCAAGAGGGAGTCACCTGAAATGGTTTTCACTTACTTACCTCACCATATGAAACATAACTAACTTCACTGATTATTATTTATTTATTTGTATTGTGATTACTTATGGAGTATACTGTGAATAAATTGAGAACAGGAAGTGAACAAAAGTTTTAGCAACTGCTATATAAAGGAAAAAGGGGTAGGATTAAGTAAGCTCTGCTTATTCCTACTCCTTTTCGAACATGTCGAATAGAGAAACTGGAAATTGTTCTGTATCATGTTGTATGCTTGCATGTTCCAAATGAACACAAACTCAACTCAAGTCAACTTCACATTTGTGCCTTATCAGGGTTGATTAGTGGAATTTCTTGCTTTATCAATGGGGTTGGGACCATCAGTTGTGTTGTTAGGTGTGTCCATACCTTTGGCCTATACTGTATATATATTGCCAAAAGTATTTGGCCACCTGCCTTTACTCACATATGAATTTGAAGTGCCATACCATGGAATTGTTTAAAATGTTGTGGTATCCTGGAGCATTCAAAGTTCCTTTCACTGGAACAAAGGGGCCAAGCCCAACTCCTGAAAAACAACCCCACACCATAATTCCTCCTCGGCACAATGCAGTTCGAAATGTAGCATTCTCCTGGCAACCTCCAAACCCAGACTGGTACATCAGATTGCCAGATGGAAAAGTGTGACTCATCAGTCCAGATAGCGTGTCTCCACTGCTCTAGAGTCCAGTAGCGACATGCTTTACACCACTGCATCCCACGCTTTGCATTGGACTTGGTGATGTATGACTTAGATGAAGCTGTTCGGCCATGGAAACCCATTCCATGATGCTCTCTGCGTACTGTACGTGGGCTAATTGGAAGATCACATGAAGTTTGGAGCTTTGTAGCAACTGACTGTGCAGAAAGTCTTTGCACTACGCGCTTCAGCATCCGCTGACCCCTCTCTGTCAGTTTACGTGGCCTACCACTTGGTGGCTGAGTTGCTGTTGTTCCCAAACTCTTCACTTTTCTTATAATAAAGTTGACTTTGGAATATTTAGGAGCGAGGAAACTTCACGACTGGATTTCTTGCACAAGTGGCATCCTATGATGGAAATCACTGAGAGTGGCCCATTCTTTCACAAATGTTTGTAGAAACAGTCTCCATGCCTAAGTGCTTGATTTGATACACCGGGCCAAGTGATTAGGACACCTGATTCTCATCATTTGGATATAGTAAATAGTATATGTATAGTATATCATTTGGCAATATAGTATATATATATATATATATATATATATATATATATATATATATATATATATATATATATATATATACACACCTCCAAAGACATGCACCTGGGGATAGGTTGATTGGCAACACTAAATTGGCCCTAGTGTGAGTGTGAATGTTGTCTGTCTATCTGTGTTGGCCCTGCGATGAGAGGGCGACTTGTCCAGGGTGTATCCCGCCTTCCGCTCGATTGTAGCTGAGATAGGCTCCAGCGCCCCCCGCGACCCCGAAGGGAATAAGCGGTAAAAAAATGGATGGATGGATATATATATATATAATATATATACAGGTAAAAGCCAGTAAATTAGAATATTTTGAAAAACTTGATTTATTTCAGTAATTGCATTCAAAAGGTGTAACTTGTACATTATATTTATTCATTGCACACAGACTGATGCATTCAAAGGTTTATTTCATTTAATTTTGATGATTTGAAGTGGCAACAAATGAAAATCCAAAATTCCGTGTGTCACAAAATTAGAATATTACTTAAGGCTAATACAAAAAAGGGATTTTTAGAAATGTTGGCCAACTGAAAAGTATGAAAATGAAAAATATGAGCATGTACAATACTCAATACTTGGTTGGAGCTCCTTTTGCCTCAATTACTGCGTTAATGCGGCGTGGCATGGAGTCGATGAGTTTCTGGCACTGCTCAGGTGTTATGAGAGCCCAGGTTGCTCTGATAGTGGCCTTCAACTCTTCTGCGTTTTTGGGTCTGGCATTCTGCATCTTCCTTTTCACAATACCCCACAGATTTTCTATGGGGCTAAGGTCAGGGGAGTTGGCGGGCCAATTTAGAACAGAAATACCATGGTCCGTAAACCAGGCACGGGTAGATTTTGCGCTGTGTGCAGGCGCCAAGTCCTGTTGGAACTTGAAATCTCCATCTCCATAGAGCAGGTCAGCAGCAGGAAGCATGAAGTGCTCTAAAACTTGCTGGTAGACGGCTGCGTTGACCCTGGATCTCAGGAAACAGAGTGGACCGACACCAGCAGATGACATGGCACCCCAAACCATCACTGATGGTGGAAACTTTACACTAGACTTCAGGCAACGTGGATCCTGTGCCTCTCCTGTCTTCCTCCAGACTCTGGGACCTCGATTTCCAAAGGAAATGCAAAATTTGCATGGTTTGGTGATGGTTTGGGGTGCCATGTCATCTGCTGGTGTCGGTCCACTCTGTTTCCTGAGATCCAGGGTCAACGCAGCCGTCTACCAGCAAGTTTTAGAGCACTTCATGCTTCCTGCTGCTGACCTGCTCTATGGAGATGGAGATTTCAAGTTCCAACAGGACTTGGCGCCTGCACACAGCGCAAAATCTACCCGTGCCTGGTTTACGGACCATGGTATTTCTGTTCTAAATTGGCCCGCCAACTCCCCTGACCTTAGCCCCATAGAAAATCTGTGGGGTATTGTGAAAAGGAAGATGCAGAATGCCAGACCCAAAAACGCAGAAGAGTTGAAGGCCACTATCAGAGCAACCTGGGCTCTCATAACACCTGAGCAGTGCCAGAAACTCATCGACTCCATGCCACGCCGCATTAACGCAGTAATTGAGGCAAAAGGAGCTCCAACCAAGTATTGAGTATTGTACATGCTCATATTTTTCATTTTCATACTTTTCAGTTGGCCAACATTTCTAAAAATCCCTTTTTTGTATTAGCCTTAAGTAATATTCTAATTTTGTGACACACGGAATTTTGGATTTTCATTTGTTGCCACTTCAAATCATCAAAATTAAATGAAATAAACATTTGAATGCATCAGTCTGTGTGCAATGAATGAATATAATGTACAAGTTACACCTTTTGAATGCAATTACTGAAATAAATCAAGTTTTTCAAAATATTCTAATTTATTGGCTTTTACCTGTATATATATATATATATATATATATATATATATATATATATATATATATATATATTCCTCGCGCACTAATTGACTGAAAGAGCACGCACACTTGCCGATGATGTCATTATCAATGGGAAAATGCATTTTTAGACACTATGATTTACCTGAGTGGCTAGGAGACACCGAGAGTAACAAGCGGTAGAAAATGGATTAGAAAGGACAGATTAAAAAAATAATAATACAAAAAAAAAAAAAATTTAACTTGGGACTTTCCGCAGGCCGGATTTTGGACGCTGGCGGGCCGTATCCGTAGTTTGGGGACCCCTGGTGTAATATATTTGTGAGTATTCTAATATTTTAATGGCTGTTAAGTAGAGGAGACACGGACATCAGCGTGGAGCTACTTTAGCTTTATTTTTCATGTAAGCAAATGCGTCATAGCGTCATTTCCGGTCTTTCAACTATTTCTTCAGAGTCAAAATATATATTCATATATTACATATATCCTATTATTTGCGCACTATTGACAAGTGATGCACCGAAAAATTGGTCGCCTTAAATAGATTTTGCTCACCGAAACTGGATGTTGTGATGAAAACACACAAATGACGTAGTTCGCCCAAAGCTGATTAAAAGGTCACATACAGGTCGCATTGCGTTTAGACTGAAGTCACATTTGAAAAGATCAGATTCCCCCAAAAATCAGATATCTGTCACTTGAGGGCAGAAAAATCTGATTTGGTGGGTCGTCTTGGTCTCGTTTCCGATCGGTCGGCCGGGGGGAGGGAGGCGGGTCCCTTCCCAGGGATATAGGCCGACCCGCAGGCTCGAAGACACCCACATGCCCGGACAATGTCAAGGGGGCCGTAAGAACGTTGCCTTCGAGCGATCACCCGCTGCCTTCGTCTTCTATTGACGTCACGGCAACAGCTGCGGCTGCAAAATCCTTCCTCAAAGTGGAGTCTTACCGGACGAGAATACGGCTCATGACGCAAAACACCCTTGAATGGAAACAGCTAAAAGTCGCAAATACACTTTGTTGAAATTTTAGAAATATCCCTTTTATTTTGCAAAAAACTGCAATGGAAACGCAGCTACTGGGACTTCACATGTTGGTGTGAAAGCCCAGAAAAGCAAACTATTTGAGTAGTCAGACTAATTTAACACAGTGATCGTTTCTGAGAAATACTTTTGTGCCATTTATACCAAATGTTTTGCAAACACTAAAAAGAAAAAACATCACACTTTAACACATTAAGCTATCTATATCAGCCAGCATTGCTATGACTGTGTTTGGAAAGCCTATGAAGTAGGGTTGTCCCGATACCAATATTTTGGTACCGGCACCAAAATGTATTTCGATACTTTGATACATTTCTAAATAAAGGGGACCACAAAAAATTGCATTATTGGCTTTATTTTTAACAAAAAATATGTTTCTTATTGCAAGTTTGTCCTTAAATTAAAATAGTTAACATACAAGACAACTTGTCTTTTAGTAGTAAGTAAACAATCTAAGGCTCCTAATTTAGCTGCTGACATATGCAGTAACATATTGTGTCATTTTTATTTTATTATTTTGTCAAAATTATCAGGGACAAGCTGTAAAAATTTATTATTATTCCACTTGTTCATTTACTGTTAATATCTGGTTATATTCTGTTTTAACATGTTTTATTTACACTTCTGTTCAAATGTAATAATCACTTATTCTTCTGTTTGGATGCTTTATATTAGTTTTGGATGATACCACACATTTAGCTTATCTATCTGATACCAAGTAGTTACAAGATCCTACATTGGTCATATTCAAAGTCATCATTTGTCCAGGGACATATTTCCTGAGTTTATAAACGTAATATGAATTTTTAAAAAAAGGAAAAATATTTTGTGACAATAAAAAATATAGATGCAATCATAGTATCAACTAGATACAGCTCTTGTACTTGGTATCATTACAGTGGATGTCCGGTGTGGATCCACCCATGGCGTTTGTTTACATTCAGTAGCGCTAGCTTGCTGTTAGCAGTGACGCCGGTGAGCTATCGTATTAACTTACGATGTGTAGTGAAGCATGTTTAGCTATTCCTCGTCTTGCAGGGATGATACTTGTAAGAAACTTACTTTATTTGTCGCCATGGAGGCAAGGATTAGTGATTAAGAAGTAGCTAAAACACTGCCGACTGCGGATGGACGTTAGCCGCTAGCGAGCTAGCCGTGTTTTAAAACCCCTTTTGCGGAGTGGCGTTTCAGTGTTATAGCTTCACCTTTATCGCTAGTTTTTAGGCCAAAATGCGTCTGTTCTCCCTTTTCTGTCCACACACTGTGTCTGCTTGTAAGTACTCTGTGATTGTGCACTGCTGAACATGCTCCTCTGCTCGTAAAACCAGCAATTTAATAAGAAAAAAAGGGGAGCAGGTACTTTTCAAACAGAGTTTTTGATTCATTAGTACCACGATACTATACAAGTACCGGTCATCGGCGGTCACTCGAACGAGTATGACGATCCTCCTGGTAGGGGTGTATCCCTTTATGGAGGATGCCTGTGCGTGACTTTGTTTTACGGGGGGAGACTAGTGCACAGACAGTCACCACACGATCCTTGACAGAATCAGGTCAGGGTCCAGTGACATGGAGTCCAAGACGACTTGGGACCCTTTTCTACTGCAGCCTTCTTCCGCCATCGCAGCCGTTGTGGTAGTTCTTAAAATCTACCGTCTTCCGCCTGCTCCGCCGTTGAGGTCTTCACCATATCCCTGGCTAGGGGACAGTCAGGTACTAGGCCTTTGCCAAGGGCCACCGGGGGTTACAGTAGTAAAGGGGTTAACCTCCTTGTTAGAATATTTTTATCTAAGTTATCACAAAAACTTTGTGTTGAAATGAGTTCCCAGCGAGAAGACCAAAAGCTGTCTTTGAAACCTACCAAGAAGAAGGCTTGTAAAACTCCACTGTGTAGGGGGGAAGCAACATGAAGGTGTTTCTGTTTCTTTAATGTATTGTAGTCAACAGAAATATATTGTTTTAACCCAAGGACTACAAAGCGGAGAGAAGGTAGGATCTGCCCAAGTTCCAGGCGACCTCTTTTTGAACCTCCTTTTTCAACTGTTTTACGAACCTCTTCTTGAACTCTTTCACAACCTTTTCTGTGAACTTTTTACGACCTTTTCTTTTGAACTGTTGTAATCAAAGGCGATGGCTGTTTACGACCTTGTCCCTTAGAAGCAGCTGTTGACATGTGGTCAGAGAAAGTCCAAATAAAAGAAGGAGGCGTGCAATCTTTTGGCGGATCGTAATGACACTGTGCAAGGGTACAGAAGTCCAAGCGTCTCTCCTCAAATTGAGCCAAATTGAATTCTGTCTCTGTTTAAAGGGGAACATTATCACAATTTCAGAAGGGTTAAAACCATTAAAAATCAGTTCCCAGTGGCTTATTTTATTTTTCGAAGTTTTTTTCAAAATTTTACCCATCTCGCAATATCCATAAAAAAAGCTTCAAAGTGCCTGATTTTAACCATCGTTATATACACCCGTCCATTTTCCTGTGACGTCACATAGTGATGCCAATACAAACAAACATGGCGCATAGAACAGCAAGCTATAGCGACATTAGCTCGAATTCAGACTCGGATTTCAGCGGCTTAAGCGATTCAACAGATTACGCATGTATTGAAACGGATGGTTGTAGTGTGGAGGCAGGTAGCGAAAACTAAATTGAAGAAGAAACTGAAGCTATTGAGCCATATCAGTTTGAACCGTATGCAAGTGAAACCGACGAAAACGACACGACAGCCAGCGACACGGGAGAAAGCGAGAACGAATTCGGCGATCGCCTTCTAACCAACGATTGGTATGTGTTTGTTTGGCATTAAAGGAAACAAACAACTATGAACTAGGTTTACAGCATATGAAATATATTCTTCTCTTGATCATCTTCGGTGGCATAAGGGACGCTGTGAGCCAAGACATCCATGGGGTTTAGCTCGCTCGTCTGCGAGAACAAACTGCCGCCATTGCTTGCCGTGCTACCGGGGTCCTTTGTCCCTGAATTGCTCACACACTCCGGCAGATTCAATGGGGGTCTGGCGGCAGATTTCTTTGACTTTATCGTTGGAAATGCATCTGCTTTGAGTGTCGCAGGATATCCACACATTCTTGCCATCTCTGTCGTAGCATAGCTTTCGTCGGTAAAGTGTGCGGAACAAACGTCCAATTTCTTGCCACTTTCGCATCTTTGGGCCACTGGTGCAACTTGAATCCGTCCCTGTTCGTGTTGTTACACCCTCCGACAACACACCGACAAGGCATGATGTCTCCAAGGTACGGAAAACAGTCGAAAAAACGGAAAATAACAGAGCTGATTTGACTCGGTGTTTGAGAAAATGGCGGATTGCTTCCCGATATGACGTCACGTCCGAGAGCGAATAATAGAAACGCGTTTAATTCGCCAAAATTCACCCATTTAGAGTTCGGAAATCGGTTAAAAAATATATGGTCTTTTTTCTGCAACATCAAAGTATATATTGACGCTTACATAGGTCTGGTGATAATGTTCCCCTTTAATTATTTGCTTCTTGTCTTGTTTAATAGATGTGTTTGAACCTGACACTCCTAGTACCCCAAGACCCTGTAGAGGAGCCTCCACTGCCGGATGCACTTTAACGTCATGCCCAGAACACTAGTACCGGTATACCTACTATTAAGATGCCTGTGTTACTTAAGGAGGCAGCAGCAAAGAGAGGTGGGCACAAATCAAATTTAGAAAATAGATACAAATGGTTTATCTGTATTGTATTGGCCTTGAGGAAGTTGAAGTTGCAGTATCTGTATCGGCCTACCTAGTCATTGAAACGTTAAGTCTCTCAGTATCACATGTATGCTGGCATGTCTTACAAAGCAGTGTGCGTACACCTGCGCCTTTAAGACGGACCAAGTCACTCCCTCGTGCCCTTGCTCGTCCGTGATCGACGGGACAGATTTCTGGGAGACATGCGGACGTCCTCCCGCCTCTGCATCCGTCGTTCATTGAAATGTCATTTAGTCGGCCAATTACACGGCCAGAGCAGCAGGTGAGCCCTCAGCTGGCACCAATCAATGACCGTAATCCCTCCTAATCAGCCAATTAACATTCCATTATGGCCGTGAGATCTCGCACGTGATAAAAAAAAAAAATGCGGCGCGGAACATGGTCACGTCTCCTTTGAAGGCCCACTGAGGACATGCAGGTGTTCGTCCTATTCTAAAAAATAAATAAATACCTGCCAGGAGAAAAAAGGCATGAAAGGGGACGCCACAAGGCTACAGTAGAGTAGGACACGCTGCAAGGACGCAGCGAAGAGATCTTTCTTTAGAAATGATAACAAAAAGCTTTCAGGAGGTGACAGGGTTGTTGTTTTTTCTTGCACTAGCAAACAGCACACTCTTTGTCTGCAGACATCTTTTCATGTAAACATTTGTGATTTTTATGTGATATATATATATATATATATATATGTGTGTGTGTGTATTTGTAGATACAGTACACTATGTTCTTGAGAACCGGCATCTTCTGCTGTAGACGTTTTTGTTTTGTTTTGTTTATTTCTTGTTAGAGTTGAACATTTGGTTAAAAAAAATAGTCAAGTTATGCAAAACACTAACTCTGGTTCTGAGGAAAATATATAGACTGCATTGCATAAACCAAGGGTGTCCAAACTTTTGACTTGGGGGCCGGAAGCTGACTGCATGTAAAGTAATTATTTGTTTATTTATATATATATATATATATATATATATATATATATATATATAAAAATATACAGTACAGGCCAAAAGTTTGGACACCTTCTCATTCAATGCGTTTTCTTTATTTTCATGACTATTTACATTGTTGTAGATTGTCACTGAAGGCATCAAAACTATGAATGAACACATGTGGAGTTATGTACTTAACAAAAAAAAAGGTGAAATAAGTGAAAACATGTTTTATATTCTAGTTTCTTCAAAATAGCCACCCTTTGCTCTGATTACTGTTTTGCACACTCTCGATGAGCTTCAAGAGGTAGTCACCTGAAATGGTTTCCACTTCACAGGTGTGCTTGAAGCTCATCGAGAGAATGCCAAGAGTGTGCAAAACAGTAATCAGAGCAAAGGGTGGCTATTTTGAAGAAATTAGAATATAAAACATGTTTTCAGTTATTTCACCTTTTTTTGCCAAGTTCATTCATTGTTTTGATGCCTTCAGTGACAATCTACAATGTAAATAGTCATGAAAATAAAGAAAATGTATTGAATGAGAAGGTGTGTCCAAACTTTTGGCCTGCACTGTATATATATATGTATACATGTGTGTGCGTGTATATATACATACTATATTAATATGATGGGTATGTAATTAATATAATTGGATATTAAGAGTATGTGAAAGTTGGGCTCCTACCTTGTTTACTTCTGTGACGACCTTCTTAAAGTTTTGTAATCAATCAGAAATATCAAGCAGCTAAAATGCGAAAACAAGGATAAGTGTGGAAAGAGCATTTTACATGTTTCCTATTATGCACTCTAATGGATTTAAGTTGGTGTAATTTTCAATTTTGTTATAGTGTTTGGAAGTTTTTCATAATATCTACAATGTTCAGTGATCAGGTTGTTATGTGTGACCATGTGTGTTGACCATTATGTTAGTTGCATTTCTTTTGCACCATGACTAGGGAAGGTTGTTTAGATTGTGTCATATAAGTAAATGCTGTGGTATAACTTCTCGTACTTTTAAGGGTCATTGATCTGATTTACTCCTCTTATCCGTAAGGTGGCTGAAAGTATGTAGCAACCAGAGACTCTGTGGTATTTAAGATTAATTTGAAAGCACTCAACAGTTCAGTGCTTTAATGCAGTGGTCCCCAACCACCGATCCGGGGACTTGCACCGGTTCCGGCCGCACAGAGACATTAAATCAGTTATAACTGACCGCATTTTCTCCTACTTAACTTTGGCCAGTCCCACCACACACACCAATAAGCTTGTTCATAGATGTATTATAAAACTCCGGATAGGAAGTCGCCTTTTGCTATACTTGGTACATCTTTGTTTAATTGGACAATGCACATTAATAAACATATAAAATGTAAAAAGTGCCAAATTGTAGCCAAAAGCGAGGTTCCACCTGCAGTCTGCGGCAGGTTTGATGACCTAAGATCAGGGTAGATCAGGAACAAAGTGACCATGGTAGCTCATGGCGAAGTGCTAAACCATCCATCCATCCATCCATCTTCTTCCGCTTATCCGAGGTCGGGTCGCGGGGGCAGCAACCTAAGCAGGGAAGCCCAGACTTCCCTCTCCCCAGCCACTTCGTACAGCTCTTCCTGTGGAACCCCGAGGCGTTCCCAGGCCAGCCGGGAGACATAGTCTTCCCAACGTGTCCTGGGTCTTCCCCGCGGCCTCCTACCGGTCGGACGTGCCCTAAACACCTCCCTAGGGAGGCGTTCGGGTGGCATCCTGACCAGATGCCCGAACCACCTCATCTGGCTCCTCTCGATGTGGAGGAGCAGCGGCTTTACTTTGAGCTCCCCCCGGATGGCAGAGCTTCTCACCCTATCTCTAAGGGAGAGCCCCGCCACCCGGCGGAGGAAACTCAATTCGGCCGCTTGTACCCGTGATCTTGTCCTTTCGGTCATAACCCAAAGCTCATGACCATAGGTGAGGATGGGAACGTAGATCGACCGGTAAATTGAGAGCTTTGCCTTCCGGCTCAGCTCCTTCTTCACCACAACGGATCGATACAGCGTCCGCATTACTGAAGACGCCGCACCGATCCGCCTGTCGATCTCACGATCCACTCTTCCCTCACTCGTGAACAAGACTCCGAGGTACTTGAACTCCTCCACTTGGGGCAAGATCTCCTCCCCAACCCGGAGATGGCACTCCACCCTTTTCCGGGCGAGAACCATGGACTCGGACTTGGAGGTGCTGATTCTCATCCCAGTCGCTTCACACTTGGCTGCGAACCGATCCAGTGAGAGCTGAAGATCCTGGCCAGATGAAGCCATCAGGACCACATCATCTGCAAAAAGCAGAGACCTAATCCTGCAGCCACCAAACCAGATCCCCTCAACGCCTTGACTGCGCCTAGAAATTCTGTCCATAAAAGTTATGAACAGAATCGGTGACAAAGGGCAGCCTTGGCGGAGTCCAACCCTCACTGGAAAAGTGTCCGACTTACTGCCGGCAATGCGGACCAAGCTCTGGCACCGAGCATACAGGGAGCGGACCGCCACAATCAGACAGTCCGTTACCCCATACTCTCTGAGCACTCCCCACAGGACTTCCCGAGGGACACGGTCGAATGCCTTCTCCAAGTCCACAAAACACATGTAGACTGGTTGGGCAAACTCCCATGCACCCTCAAGGACCCTGCCGAGAGTATAGAGCTGGTCCACAGTTCCACGACTAGGACGAAAACCACACTGTTCCTCCTGAATCCGAGGTTCGACTATCCGGCATAGCCTCCTCTCCAGTACACCTGAATAGACCTTACCGGGAAGGCTGAGGAGTGTGATCCCACGATAGTTAGAACACACCCTCCGGTTCCCCTTCTTAAAGAGAGGAACCACCACCCCGGTCTGCCAATCCAGAGGTACCGCCCCCGATGTCCACGCGATGCTGCAGAGTCTTGTCAACCAAAACAGCCCCACAGCATCCAGAGCCTTAAGGAACTCCGGGCGGATCTCATCTACCCCTGGGGCCTTGCCACCGAGGAGCTTTTTAACTACCTCAGCAACCTCATCCCCAGAAATAGGAGAGCCCACCACAGACTCCCCAGGCACTGCTTCCTCATAGGAAGACGTGTTGGTGGGATTGAGGAGGTCTTCGAAGTATTCCCTCCACCGATCCACAACATCCGCAGTCGAGGTCAGCAGAACACCATCCCCGCCATACACGGTGTTGATGGTGCACTGCTTCCCCTTCCTGAGGCGGCGGATGGTGGTCCAGAATTGCTTCGAAGCCGCCCGGAAGTCGTTTTCCATGGCTTCCCCGAACTCCTCCCATGTCCGAGTTTTTGCCTCTGCGACCGCTGAAGCCGCACACCGCTTGGCCTGTCGGTACCTGTCCGCTGCCTCAGGAGTCCTATGAGCCAAAAGAACCCGATAGGACTCCTTCTTCAGCTTGACGGCATCCCTCGCCGCCGGTGTCCACCAACGGGTTCTAGGATTACCGCCACGACAAGCACCAACTACCTTGCGGCCACAGCTCCAATTAGCCGCCTCGACAATAGAGGCGCGGAACATGGTCCATTCGGACTCAATGTCCAGCACCTCCCTCGTGACATGTTCAAAGTTCTTCCAGAGGTGGGAATTGAAACTCTCTCTGACAGGAGACTCTGCCAGACGATCCCAGCAAACCCTCACAATGCGTTTGGGCCTGCCAGGTCTGTCCGGCATCCTCCCCCACCATCGCAGCTAACTCACGACCAGGTGGTGATCGGTAGAAAGCTCCGCCCCTCTCTTCACCCGAGTGTCCAAAACATGAGGCCGCAAATCCGATGACACAACTACAAAGTCGATCATGGAACTGCGGCCTAGGGTGTCCTGGTGCCAAGTGCACATATGGACACCCTTATGTTTGAACATGGTGTTCGTTATGGACAATCTGTGACGGGCACAAAAGTCCAATAACAAAACACCGCTCGGGTTCAGATCCGGGCAGCCATTCTTCCCAATCACGCCTCTCCAGGTTTCACTGTCGCTGCCAACATGAGCATTGAAGTCCCCCAGTAGAACGAGGGAATCACCCGGAGGAGCACTCTCAAGTACTCCCTCGAGTGAATCCAAAAAGGGTGGGTACTCTGAGCTGCGGTTTGGCGCGTAAGCGCAAACCACAGTCAGGACCCGTTCCCCCACCCGAAGGCGGAGGGAAGCTACCCTCTCGTCCACCGGGTTGAACTCCAACGTGCAGGCTCTGAGCCGGGGGGAAACAAGAATTGCCACCCCAGCCCGTCGCCTCTCACTGCCGGCAACGCCAGAGTGGAAGAGAGTCCAGCCCCTCTCGAGAGAACTGGTTCCAGAGCCCTTGCTGTGTGTCGAAATGAGTCCGACTATATCTAGCCGGAACTTCTCCACCTCGCGCACTAGCTCAGGCTCCTTCCCCCCCAGCGAGGTGACGTTCCACGTCCCAAGAGCTAGCTTCTGTAGCCGAGGATCGGACCGCCAAGTGCCCTGCCTTCAGCTGCCGCCCAGCTCACATCGCACCCGACCTCTATGACCCCTGCTATGGGTGGTGAGCCCATTGGAGGGGGAAGTGCTAAACCGTTGCATATAAAAAAAAAAACGTTGCATATAAAAATTGTGCTGAAGGTAGAAAATACACATCTCCTCTGGCCGAGTAAGTTAAAGTGCTGCTATTAGTGCACATTGTCCGATTACACAAGTAGTTAGCAATAACAGATGTATTTACGCATGGAAAATTGGACCAAAAAAAGCTAACATTAGTGTATGAAATATTGCACAAAATATGATTACATAACTTTTAGCATTGAAATACAAATCCACAGAAATATATTAGAACTAATGTCAAGTATTTATATCTTTATTATATATCCATGCTCTTGTCCTTGAATAGGATGTATCACCTATAATTAGAGATGTCCGATAATGGCTTTTTTGCCGATATCCGATATTCGATATTGTCCAACTCTTAATTACCGATTCCGATATCAACCGATACCGATATATACAGTCGTGGAATCAACACATTATTGTGCCTAATTTTGTTGTGATGCCCCGCTGGATGCATTTAACAATGTAACAAGGTTTTCCAAAATAAATCAACTCAAGTTATGGAAAAAAATACCAACATGGCACTGCCATATTTATTATTGAAGTCACAAAGTGCATTATTTTTTTTTAACATGCCTCAAAACAGCAGCTTGGAATTTGGGACATGCTCCTGAGAGAGCATGAGGAGGTTGAGGTTGAGGTGGAGGGGGGGGGTGTATTGTCGTCCCGGAAGAGTTTGTTCTGTTGTGTTTATGTTGTGTTACGGTGCGGATGTTCTCCCGAAATATGTTTGTCATTCTTGTTTGGTGTGGGTTCACAGTGTGCCGCATCTTTGTAACAGTGTTAAAGTTGTTTATACGGCCACCCTCAGTGTGACCTGTATGGCTGTTGACCAAGTATGCTTGGCATTCACTTGTGTGTGTGACAAGCCGTAGATATTATGTGACTGGGCCGGCACGCAAAGGCAGTGCCTTTAAGGTTTATTGGCGCTCTGTACTTCTCCCTACGTCCGCGTACCACTCAGTACAGCGGCGTTTTAAAAAGTCATACATTTTACTTTTTGAAACCGATACCGACAATTTCCGATTTTACATTTTAAAGCATTTATCAGCAGTCCGATATTATCGGACATCTCTAATAATGGTGTTCTCTATAGTGTGGAGAAAAACAGTAAATGTTTTCATATTATGTATACATAATACATGTATTACAATTCCGCCAGCCATATTCTGACATGTATTTTAGTCCACAGCCCCTCAAAAGAAGGACAATAATTGTTCGCCGCCAGCAGAAAAAAAAAAGGCGAAGGTAGTGAAGGAACCAGGCGGGGATCAAACCTGCGCCATAAAAAGCTCTCATGAATACACAGCATAGCAATGAAAGGAAGCAGCGGATGAAAGAGGAGATTTGTCCCCAAGTTTACACCGAAGACGGCGCCAAGACGTCCCCGATGCTGAGCGAAAACGCTCGCCCAACGAAAACACCGGGTGGGGTTATGGCAGGATGGCGCCACGTCGTCACGGCAACAGCATCACAACAGCAAGGATGCGTCTTTGTGTCAAAGACGCGGCGTCGCTAAAGGCAGGCCGACAGACAACACAACGACACACACGAGCAGACAGCAAGAATATTGTGGCAATTGTGTGTCAGAGCGCCGCATAAGCGCTCCCCGTCGGAATAAAGCGAATCAATCATGGTAACAATAACGCACAATCCAGTGCAGTCACGCGGCGTCTCCAACAAACCCTGATGCTGTGGCCGACGGGCTGCTTGTGTTTGCGTTACGTAAGCGCATGAACTCTTCGCACTGCTTCTCAGTGTGTCTGTGACAGACACACAAACGTGTGTGTGTGTGTGTGTCTGTGTGTGTGTGGTGTGGACTGCATTGCGTTGAAGTGCTGTAGCACACACCCAGACTGGAGAACACTACTGTACATCTGCCTTAATTGAACTCCACTCAAGCATAAACTAGTCCACAATGCCAGCACTGCACTTTCTGCTGTCCGTGTGTGTGTGTGTGTGTGTGTGTTAAAGTTAAAGTACAAATTGATTAAGTGATTGTCACACACACACGCCTACTCAGTGGCCTTGTGGTTAGAGTGTCCACCCTGAGATCGGTAGGTTGTGAGTTCAAACCCCAGCCGAGTCATACCAAAGACTATAAAAATGGGACCCATTACCTCCCTGCATCAAGGGTTGGAATTGGGGATTACATCACCAAAAATTATTCCCGGGCGTGGCCACCGTTGCTGCTCACTGCTCCCCTCACCTCCCAGGGACGTCCGCATGTCTCCCAGAATTTCGCCACACCTAGTGTGTGTGTGTGACAATTATTGGTACTTTAACTTAACTAGGTGTGGTGAAATCTGTCCTCTGCATTTGACCCATCCCCTTGATCACCCCCCTGGGAGGTGAGGGCAGCAGCGGTGGCCACGCCCGGGAATCATTTTTGGTGATTTAACCCCCAATTCCAACCCTTAATGCAGGGAGGTAATGGGTCCCATTTTTATAGTCTTTGGTATGACTCGGCCGGGGTTTGAACTCACAACCTACCGATCTCAGGGCGGACACTCAAACCACTAGGCCACTGAGTAGGTGTGTGTGTGTGTGTGTGTGTGTGTGTGTGTGTGTGTGTGTGTGTGTGTGTGTGTGTGTGTGTGTGTGTGTGTGTGTGTGTGTGTGTGTACCTTGACTTCCCACCTTTTTTGTGAGGTCATTGTTCTTTGTGGGAATATTTTGGCAAAGCCTAGAGTGAGCTTCTTTCACCACATTACACTTTACGTGGTTGTTAGAAGGCCTACCCACACACACACACACACACACACACACACACACACACACACACACACACACACACACACACACACACACACACACACACTTCTTCATGAGGTGAAGCTATTTTTGTTTTTTTGCTGACTTCTTAACACACAACCAAAGCTTCCAAACTCCATTCCCACATCTCAGTCTCCATCATCTGTGATTTTTCTTTGTCTTTTTGCCTGGTGTGACGCTAACACTGAAGAAAATAAGAGATGACGAACACAGAACCATTATTCTGGGACTTTTTAGCGCCGTAACCCGCCTCCCTGTCCCGGCTGCTCAGTACAACATGTCACATGTAACAACACGTGTTTTGTATTTGATGTACATTCTATTGTTTTTCCTGTGGTAATAATAAAGACTTCGACCATCAAATTTCTGCCCAGAGGGATACGTCGTGGTTGTCTACACTGGTTCGTAAACTGAAAAGTTTGTATAGTAAGAAATAACAAACAATGTAAAGATGAATAATTGCTTTTAGCCTCGACAAAAGTGCCTATTTTAGTTAAATATATATATATATATATATATATATTTTTTTTTTTTAATTAAAAAAAATATATTTAAAAAAGCCCACTTTGAGGACACAATAATGCAGAGGCCCCCAAACTACGGCCCGCCAGGGTCCAAAATCCAGTACGCGGGTAGTCACAGGTAAAAAAAATTTAATTTTTTTTAATATATATATATATATATTTTTTTTTTTTATTATTATTTTTATCTGTCCTTTCTCGCCTTCCATCAATCCATTTTCTACCGCTTGTTACTCTCGGGGTCTCCTAGCCGCTCAGGCAAATAATTTTGTCTGAAAATTAGTTTTCCCATTGATAACGTGACATCATCACGCTCTTTCAGTCAATTTGTGCACGAGGAAAAAAAATTGCGAAATCGTCGGGTAAACGTAAAAAAGACTCAGAGTGTAGAGTTTTTAAACATCAGTGGACATATGACTTTTTTTGTTCAGTGTAAGGAAAAGGCAATTTGTCTAATCTGCAATGAGACAGATTATATATATATATATATATATATATATATATATATATATATATACACACACACACACACACACAGGTAAAAGCCAGTAAATTAGAATATTTTGAAAAACTTGATTTATTTCAGTAATTGCATTCAAAAGGTGTAACTTGTACATTATATTTATTCATTGCACACAGACTGATGCATTCAAATGTTTATTTCATTTAATTTTGATGATTTGAAGTGGCAACAAATGAAAATCAAAAATTCCGTGTGTCACAAAATTAGAATATTACTTAAGGCTAATACAAAAAAGGGATTTTTAGAAATGTTGGCCAACTGAAAAGTATGAAAATGAAAAATATGAGCATGTACAATACTCAATACTTGGTTGGAGCTCCTTTTGCCTCAATTACTGCGTTAATGCGGCGTGGCATGGAGTCGATGAGTTTCTGGCACTGCTCAGGTGTTATGAGAGCCCAGGTTGCTCTGATAGTGGCCTTCAACTCTTCTGCGTTTTTGGGTCTGGCATTCTGCATCTTCCTTTTCACAATACCCCACAGATTTTCTATGGGGCTAAGGTCAGGGGAGTTGGCGGGCCAATTTAGAACAGAAATACCATGGTCCGTAAACCAGGCACGGGTAGATTTTGCGCTGTGTGCAGGCGCCAAGTCCTGTTGGAACTTGAAATCTCCATCTCCATAGAGCAGGT
The DNA here is from genome assembly GCF_033978685.3 of Nerophis lumbriciformis. Lineage (NCBI taxonomy): Eukaryota > Metazoa > Chordata > Actinopteri > Syngnathiformes > Syngnathidae > Nerophis > Nerophis lumbriciformis. The sequence continues at coordinate 29,937,718 of NC_084572.2, read as the reverse complement.
CAGCAGCAGGAAGCATGAAGGGCTCTAAAACTTGCTGGTAGACGGCTGCGTTGACCCTGGATCTCAGGAAACAGAGTGGACCGACACCAGCAGATGACATGGCACCACAAACCATCACCCAACCATTCAAATTTTGCATTTCCTTTGGAAATCGAGGTCCCAGAGTCTGGAGGAAGACAGGAGAGGCACAGGATCCACGTTGCCTGAAGTCTAGTGTAAAGTTTCCACCATCAGTGATGGTTTGGGGTGCCATGTCATCTGCTGGTGTCGGTCCACTCTGTTTCCTGAGATCCAGGGTCAACGCAGCCATCTACCAGCAAGTTTTAGAGCACTTCATGCTTCCTGCTGCTGACCTGCTCTATGGAGAAGGAGATTTCAAGTTCCAACAGGACTTGGCGCCTGCACACAGCGCAAAATCTACCTGTGCCTGGTTTACGGACCATGGTATTTCTGTTCTAAATTGGCCCGCCAACTCCCCTGACCTTAGCCCCATAGAGAATCTGTGGGGTATTGTGAAAAGGAAGATGCAGAATGCCAGACCCAAAAACGCAGAAGAGTTGAAGGCCACTATCAGAGCAACCTGGGCTCTCATAACACCTGAGCAGTGCCAGAAACTCATCGACTCCATGCCACGCCGCATTAACGCAGTAATTGAGGCAAAAGGAGCTCCAACCAAGTATTGAGTATTGTACATGCTCATATTTTTCATTTTCATACTTTTCAGTTGGCCAACATTTCTAAAAATCCCTTTTTTGTATTAGCCTTAAGTAATATTCTAATTTTGTGACACACGGAATTTTGGATTTTCATTTGTTGCCACTTCAAATCATCAAAATTAAATGAAATAAACATTTGAATGCATCAGTCTGTGTGCAATGAATAAATATAATGTACAAGTTACACCTTTTGAATGCAATTACTGAAATAAATCAAGTTTTTCAAAATATTCTAATTTACTGGCTTTTACCTGTATATATATATATACACACACACACACACACACACACACACACACACACATATGTATATAAGTATGCATGTACATATATAAGTATGTATATACATATATATGAATGTATATATATATATATATATATATATATTTATATATATATATAAATATATATATATATATATATATATATATATATATATATATTTATATATATATATAAATATATATATATATGTATATACATTCATATATATGTATATACATACTTATATACATATATGTATATGTGTGTGTGTGTGTGTGTGTGTGTGTGTGTGTGTGTGTGTGTGTGTGTGTGTGTGTGTGTGTGTGTGTGTGTGTGTGTGTGTGTGTGTGTGTGTTGTGTGTGTGTATATATATATATATATATATATATATATATATATATATATATATATATATATATGTATGTATGGATGGATGGATGGATGGCCCGGCCCGAGCCAAATTTTTTTAACCCAATGCGGTCCCCGGGTCAAAAAGTTTGGGGACCCCTGCCATAAAGTGTATAAATAGGCTGGTACCGGTGATTCCGATTCTTTGTGCAAATATACCTAATATGTCTGCTAAAATTTAAAAAAAAAAATGCATTTCAATTCAAATGTCTCATAGCATAAATAATACAAGACAGAGCTGTTTATTTATTTTAAAATCTGAAGTATATTGAGGTAAAGGCGTAAATAACAGTCAAGCTAATAAAAAAAAAATCGAGACAAATTCATACAAAATACACAAAAAGTGTATTTTATAAACAATAAATATAGAAAATGAGTAAAATAATAAAAGCATTAAAATTAGTGTATTATTGAGAACTAGCATTGGCATAAAAAATTATTCACAACTCAGTTACATGAACACGTTGAAACTATCAAATACTCAAACAAAAGCATCAAACATTGACACAATGCCTCATTCACAAGGTGCGTTACTTTTCTACACTCAGTTCCTGTTAACGATATACATTATCGTTATCATTATTATTGCTCTTTTGATTTGAGAATCGATTCTTAAAGCATAAATATCTGGTATCGATCCACACAACACCAGTCACGGGTCAACAACCTATTACGTAAACATATGTTGCCATCCAAGTAACGACTTTTTCATGGACACCCCTGCTTATTTCGGCAAGACAATGCCAAGCCACATTCTGCACGGGTTACAACAGCGTAGCTTTGTAGTAAAAGAGTGCGGGTACTAGACTGGTCTGCCTGTAGTCCAGACCTGTTTCCAATTGAAAATGTGTGGCACACTATGAAGCGTCAAACACCACAACGGAGACGCCGGACTATTGAACAACTTAAGCTGTACATCAAGCAAGAATGGGAAAGAATTCCACCTGAAAAGCGTCAAAAATTGGTCTCCTCAGTTCCCAAAGGTTTACTGAGTGTTGTTAAAAGGAAAGGCCATGTAACACAGTGGTAAAAATGCCCCTGTGCCAACTTTTTCGCAATGTGTTGCTGCCTTTAAAGGGGAACATTATCACCAGACCTATGTAAGCGTCAATATATACCTTGATGTTGCAGAAAAAAAACCATATATTTTTTTAACCGATTTCCGAACTCTAAATGGGTGAATTTTGGCGAATTAAACGCCTTTCTAACATTCGCTCTCGGAGCGATGACGTCACTACGTGACGTCACATCGGGAAGCAATCCGCCATTTTCTCAAACACCGAGTCAAATCAGCTCTGTTATTTTCCGTTTTTTCGACTGTTTTCCGTACCTTGGAGACATCATGCCTCGTCGGTGTGTTGTCGGAGGGTGTAACAACACGAACAGGGACGGATTCAAGTTGCACCAGTGGCCCAAAGATGCGAAAGTGGCAAAAAATTGGACGTTTGTTCCGCACACTTTACCGACGAAAGCTATGCTACGACAGAGATGGCAAGAATGTGTGGATATCCTGCGACACTCAAAGCAGATGCATTTCCAACGATAAAGTCAAAGAAATCTGCCGCCAGACCCCCATTGAATCTGCCGGAGTGTGTGAGCAATTCAGGGACAAAGGACCTCGGTAGCACGGCAAGCAATGGCGGCAGTTTGTTCCCACAGACGAGCGAGCTAAACCCCCCTGGATGTCTTGGCTCACACCGTCCCTTATGCCACCGAAGATGATCAAGAGAAGAATATCGACCCTAGCTTCCCTAGCCTGCTGACATCAACTCCAAAACTGGACAGATCAGCTTTCAGGAAAAGAGCGCGGATGAGGGTATGTCTACAGAATATATTAATTGATGAAAATTGGGCTGTCTGCACTCTCAAAGTGCATGTTGTTGCCAAATGTATTTCATATGCTGTAAACCTAGTTCATAGTTGTTAGTTTCCTTTAATGCCAAACAAACGCATACCAATCGTTGGTTAGAAGGTGATCGCCGAATTCGTCCTCGCTTTCTCCCGTGTCGCTGGCTGTCGTGTCGTTTTCGTCGGTTTCGCTTGCATACGGTTCAAACCGATATGGCTCAATAGCTTCAGGTTCTTCTTCAATTTCGTTTTCGCTACCTGCCTCCACACTACAACCATCCGTTTCAATACATGCGTAATCTGTTGAATCGCTTAAGCCGCTGAAATCCGAGTCTGAATCTGAGCTAATGTCGCTATAACTTGCTGTTCTTTCTGCCATGTTTGTTTGTGTTGGCTTCACTATGTGACGTCACAGGAAAATGGACGGGTGTTTATAACGATGGTTAAAATCAGGCACTTTGAAGCTTTTTTTAGGGATATTGCGTGATGGGTAAAATTTTGAAAAAAACTTTAAAAAATATAATAAGCCACTGGGAACTGATTTTTAATGGTTTTAACCCTTCTGAAATTGTGATAATGTTCCCCTTTAAATTCTAAGTTAATGATTATTTGCAAAACAAAATTAAGTTTCTCAGTTTGAACATTAAATATCTTGTCTTTGCAGTCCTTTCAATTGAATGTAAGTTGAAAAGTATTTGCAAATCATTGTATTCTGTTTTTATTTACCATTACACAACATGCCAACTTCCCTGGTTTTGGGTTTTGGGTTATGTAAACAACGCAACAACAACGCACGTGCCGAGACAAAGGTCCCGTTCTTGCTCTGAGAACGTTAACTACAATGTTGCTGCAAAAAAACAACTAATATTGAGTAACAAAATAAACAAAACCTGGTGAATGGTGACAAAAGAAACACCGAAGAGTGGCGACCGAGTAACAGGATGTCACTTAGTGGGCCCCGCTTCTCCAAAATGAATCCCTAAAATATCAGCGGCACGCAAAATAAATGATTGATTAAACGTTGGAGAAACGCTTCGCACACAGAGGCACAATTGGCTCGATCTAAAAGTTCGTAAACCGAAAAGTTCGGAGTTGGTACATCAGGGTTCCATTTCAAGGCCAAACTTCAGGGGAATGAAAGTAGCCCTGATTAGAGGACTTTGGGCCGACAAGATTTCGACAGCGGACTTCAGACTTAAAGTGTTTGAGTCAGCAGGCGACACTTTTATCGGAACAAAGAAGTCTGGACTGGAGAGACATTAAAAGGATGTAAAAAGCCTGAGTGTTCTAAAAGCTTTAGCGGCTGTAAGACAGGTTAAATAGAGTCCACTCATGTCATTTAGATTGCATTCACAGAGGAAACTCAGCATGGAAACCTTCTGGAGGCTGAAAATCTTTTTTTTTTCTTCCTTCAATCCTCCTCCAGTTCAGAAACGCCACATGTCTATTTACCCCCCCACCCATTTCTGGCTCCAGTGGATACATGTCAGCTCTAAGCTTCAAAAGGTACGTGTACTTTCTTTTTGCTTCATTAAAACTCAGCTCCATAGCAACCGCGCTAAACACGGTCTCCTCGTTAGCAATAACCAATTAGCATCCTGCACCCATCTCTTAAAAGAAGCAAACCAGGTTTAAAAAACAACATATTTTCAAACTTTCTGGGGTTATCATCATACACACAAGCAAAAACTTTGTTTCATTTGATTTCTATGCGACATTAAATGGCCGTGAAAACCCATGGGAATTGCATTAAGAACCCAACATTTGTTTTGGTTGTTCCCATAATTTGATCTGGTATGTTTTCTATACTTCTAGAATTGATTTAAGTGTGTTTCTTAACACTGTCACCAGATTTTGTTACAGCATGTTTCCTAACATTGTCACCAGATTTTGTTACAGCATGTTTCCTAACATTGTTTCCAGAATGTGTTCCAATATGTTTCTTAACGTTGTTTTTCCAGAATTTGCTTTAGTAGTTGTTTTTTTAAGATTGTTCCCAGAATTTGTTTTGTTTTCTCATACTGTTCAGTTTGTTTTAGTATGTTTTCTAACATTGTTACTAGAATTTATACTAGTATGTTTTTTAACATTGTTCCCAGATTTTGTTTTAGTATGTTTCCAAACATTGTTCCCATAATTTGTTTTAGTATGTTTTCTAACATTGTTTCAAGAATTTGTTTTAGTATGCTTCCCAACATTGTTCCTAGAATTTGTTTTAGTATGTTTTCTAACATTGTTCCAATAATTTGTTTTAGTATGTTTTCTAACATTGTTTCAAGAATTAGTTTTAGTATGCTTCCCAACATTGTTCCTAGAATTTGTTTTAGTATGTTTTCTAACATTGTTCCAAGAATTTGTTTTAGTATGCTTCCCAACATTGTTCCTAGAATTTGTTTTAGTGTGTTTCTTAACATTGTTCCCAGAATTTGATTTAGTATGTTTTTAACATTGTTCCCAGAATTAGTTTTAGTATGTTTTCTAACATTGTTCCCAGAATTTGTTTAGTATGTTTTCTAACATTGTTCCCAGAATTTGTTTAGTATGTTTTCTAACATTGTTCCCAGAATTTGATTTAGTATGTTTTCTAACATTGTTCCCAGAATTTGATATAGTATGTTTTCTAACATTGTTCCCAGAATTTGTTTAGTATGTTTTCTAACATTGTTCCCAGAATTTGATTTAGTACGTTTTCTAACATTGTTCCCAGAATTTGTTTAGTATGTTATCTAACATTGTTCCCAGTATTTGATTTAGTATGTTTTCTAACATTGTTCCCAGTATTTGATATAGTATGTTTTCTAACATTGTTCCCAGAATTTGTTTTAGTATGTTTTCTAACATTGTTCCCAGAATTTGATTTAGTACGTTTTCTAACATTGTTCCCAGAATTTGTTTAGTATGTTTTCTAACATTGTTCCCAGAATTTGATTTAGTATGTTTTCTAACATTGTTCCCAGAATTTGTTTAGTATGTTTTCTAACATTGTTACCAGAATTTGATTTAGTATGTTTTCTAACATTGTTCCCAGAATTTGATTTAGTATGTTTTCTAACATTGTTCCCAGAATTTGTTTTAGTATGTTTTCTAACATTGTTCCCAGAATTCGATTTAGTATGTTTTCTAACATTGTTCCCAGAATTCGATTTAGTATGTTTTCTAACATTGTTCCCAGAATTTGATTTGTTTTTCCCAACATTGTTCCAATAATTTGTTCCAGTATGTGTCTTCACATTGGCCGCGGAATTAGTTTTAGTATGTTTCTTAACATTGCTTGTAAAATGTGTTCATGTATACAGTTTTTCTTAACATTTTTCACATAATTTATTATTGTATATTTCCTATCATTGTTCCCATAAGTTGTTCAAGTATATTTCCTAACATTGTTCCCTTAAGTAGTTTTAGTATATTTCCAAACATCATTCCCAGAATGAGTATTTCTGATCTGGGTTCCCCCAGAGCGAGAATGCACACATCTGTTAAAAGTGTTTTGCAAGTCATACGAGAGTCTCCCAGTTAAACGGCCGTGTGGACGATGGGGGCCCAGGAGGCGGACGTGAAGACCCCGTTGCCCCCGGCAGCAGAGCGCTCTTAAGGAAGCCTGTTGCTTTGCTAGCAGCCTGTGGCGATGCATTAAATATGTAAAGTCATTTGGCCCGGCGTCGCAGTGGAGAGCCCGAGCTGGAAGCGAGTGTGCTATCATGACCGCCGCCTCGCCGCCACAGTAGAGTGGGATGACTTGAACCTGGCTGTGACGGCCCACAGCGTGGTGGAGCAAAAAGCAATAGGTGTGAGCTGTCAGTCAGTCTTGATGTCGCTCAGCGAGTAGGACAATCTTGTTTGAGCACTTTAAATATGACCACAGAATAAATTGCTTGTTCTTATGAATAATGCATCTCTCCTTGTTGTTTGGTGAACAAGCATCCAGTAGTTAATGAGAACGTGCTCATAAAAAAAAAACACGCTGCAGCATTTTCTTAACATGTTTCTTCTATTGTTGTTTCCAGAAATGTGCGGGAAACTCTTATTCCATTTTTTTTTTTTTTATTGGAGCTCTAATGCACAATCTTCAACATACATTTTCTTTAACTTTCATTGGCTGTTGTCCAATACCTAAACAATAGGTCTAAGCATTTTGAAGAATGTGCAACACAAGATGGCGAAGATAGTTGTAAATCTTACTGGTATTAGTTCTGATTAGGGTTGTCCCGTTACCAATATTTTGGTACCGGTACCAAAATGTATTTCGATACATTTCGGTACTTTTCTAAATAAAAGGGACCACAAAAAATGGCATTATTGGCTTTATTTTAACAAAAAATCTTAGGGTACATTACACATATGTTTATTATTGCAAGTTTGTCCTTAAATAAAATAGTGAACATACGAGACAACTTTTCTTTTATTAGTAAGTAAGCAAACAAAGGCTCCTACTTTAGCTGCTGACATATGCAGTAACATATTGTGTCATTTCTTATTCTATTATTTTGTCAACATTATGAGGGACAAACTGTAAAAATTGATTATTAATCTACTTGTTCATTTACTGTTAATATCCGCTTACTTTCTCTTTTAAAGGGGAACATTATCACCAGACCTATGTAAGCGTCAATATATACCTTGATGTTGCAGAAAAAAGACCATATATTTTTTTAACCGATTTCCGAACTCTAAATGGGTGAATTTTGGCGAATTAAACGCCTTTCTAATATTCGCTCTCGGAGCGATGACGTCACAACGTGACGTCGCATTGGGAAGCAATCCGCCATTTTCTCAAACACCGAGTCGAATCAGCTCTGTTATTTTCCGTTTTTTCGACTGTTTTCCGTACCTTGGAGACATCATGCCTCGTCGGTGTGTTGTCGGAGGGTGTAACAACACGAACAGGGACGGATTCAAGTTGCACCAGTGGCCCAAAGATGCGAAGGTGACAAGAAATTGGACGTTTGTTCCGCACACTTTACCGACGAAAGCTATGCTACGACAGAGATGGCAAGAATGTGTGGATATCCTGCGACACTCAAAGCAGATGCATTTCCAACGATAAAGTCAAAGAAATCTGCCGCCAGACCCCCATTGAATCTGCCGGAGTGTGTGAGCAATTCAGGGACAAAGGACCACGGTAGCACGACAAGCAATGGCGGCAGTTTGTTCCCGCAGACGAGCGAGCTAAACCCCCTGGATGTCTTGGCTCACACCGTCCCGAAGATGATCAAGAGAAGAATATCGACCCTAGCTTCCCTGGCCTGCTGACATGAGGGTATGTCTCCAGAATATATTAATTGATGAAAATTGGGCTGTCTGCACTCTCAAAGTGCAGGTTGTTGCCAAATGTATTCCATATGCTGTAAACCTAGTTCATAGTTGTTAGTTTCCTTTAATGCCAAACAAACATACCAATCGTTGGTTAGAAGGCGATCGCCGAATTCGTCCTCGCTTTCTCCCGTGTCGCTGGCTGTCGTGTCGTTTTCGTCGGTTTCGCTTGCATACGGTTCAAACCGATATGGTTCAATAGCTTCAATTTCTTCTTCAATTTCGTTTTGGCTACCTGCCTCCACACTACAACCATCCGTTTCAATACATTCGTAATCTGTTGAATCGCTTAAGCCGCTGAAATCCGAGTCTGAATCCGAGCTAATGTCGCTATAGCTTGCTGTTCTTTCCGCCATGTTTGTTTGTGTTGGCTTCACTATGTGACGTCACAGGAAAATGGAAGGGTGGTTAAAATCAGGCACTTTGAAGCTTTTTTTAGGGATATTGCGTGATGGGTAACATTTTTTTAAAAACTTCGAAAAATATAATAAGCCACTGGGAACTGATTTTTAATGGTTTTAACAATTCTGAAATTGGGATAATGTTCCCCTTTAACATGTTCTATCTATACTTCTGTTAAAATGTAATAATTAGAGGCCGATATTATCGGCCGATATATGCGTTAAAATGTAATATCGGAAATTATCGGTATCGTTTTTTTTAAATTATCGGTATCGTTTTTTTTTTTGTTTTTGTTTTTTTTGTTGTTTTTTATTAAATCAACATAAACACAAGATACACTTACAATTTGTGCACCAACCCAAAAAAACCTCCCTCCCCCATTTACACTCATTCACACAAAAGGGTTGTTTCTTTCTGTTATTAATATTCTGGTTCCTACATTATATATCAATATATATCAATACAGTCTGCAAGGGATACAGTCCGTAAGCACACATGATTGTGCGTGCTGCTGGTCCACTAATAGTACTAACCTTTAACAGTTAATTTTACTCATTTTCATTAATTACTAGTTTCTATGTAACGGTTTTTATATTGTTTTACTTTCTTTTTTATTCAAGAAAATGTTTTTCATTTATTTATCTTATTTTATTAATTTTTTTTTAAAAGTACCTTATCTTCACCATACCTGGTTGTCCAATTTAGGCATAATAATGTGTTAATTCCACGACTGTATATATCGGTTGATATCGGTATCGGTAATTAAAGAGTTGGACAATATCGAAATATCGGATATCGGCAAAAAGCCATTATCGGACATCCCTAGTAATAATCACTTATTCTTCTGTTGTTTGATACTTTACATTAGTTTTGGATGATACCACACATTTGGTATGTGGTAAACACTAAATGTCTTAACATTGTAACCACGTAAGCATGAAATCGTCGTAACAACGAAACGTGAGAATTGTTGAAAGCATGAAACTTCGTAACAATGGAACATAACCACAAAACGTCGTAACCACGTTGTAAGCAGCAAACGTCATGACCACAAAACATGGTAACGACGTTATAGGCACAAAAGGTAGTAAACATGAAAAGTTGTGGGCGAGAAAACGTCGTAAGCATGAGGTAAACACGAAATGTCTTAACTTTGTAACCACGTTTTAAGCATGAAACGTCGTAAGAATGAAACATAACCACAATACATCATAACCTAGTTGTAAGCAGCAAATGTCATGACCACAAAACATGGTAACAACATTATAGGCACAAAACGTAGGAAACATGAAAAGTTGTGGGCGAGAAAACGTAGTAAGCTTGTGTCAAACACGAAATGTCTTAACACTATAACCGCGTTGTAAGCATGAAACTTCGTAACAATGAAACATAACCAAAAAATGTCATAACCACGTAATAAGCAACAAACGTCATGACCACAAAACATGGTAACAACGTTATAGGCACAAAAGTTAGTAAACATGAAAAGTTGTGAGCGAGGAAACGTCGTAAGTGCATGGCAAACACGAAATGGCTTAACCTTATAACAAGGTTGTAAGTATGAAACTTCATAAGAATGAAACATAACCACAAAATGTCGTACCTCGTAGTAAGCAGCAAACGTCGTGACCACAAAACATGGTAACAACGTTACAGGCACAAAAGGTAGTAAACGTGAAAAGTTGTGGGCGAGAAAACGTTGTAAGCATGTGGTAAAACACAAAATGTCTTAACACTGTAACTCCGTTGAAAGCATGAAACTTCGTAACAATGTTATAAGCACAAAAGGTAGTAAACAAGAAAAGTCGTAAGCCCGAAATATCATACCGAAACTTAACACTGTAAGCATAAAACGGTGTAACAACTTGGTAAGCACAAAATGTAGCATGAAACTTCGTAACAATGAAACATAACCATAAAACGTCGTAAGCAAGTGGTAAGCAGCAAACGTCATGACCACAAAACATGGTAACAACGTTACCAGCACAAAATGTAGTAAACATGAAAAGTTGTGAGCGAGAAAATGTCGTAAGCACGCGGTTAACACGAAATATCTTAACCTTATAACAATGTTGCAAGTATGAAACATTGTAACAATGAAACATAACCATAAAACGGCGTAACCACGTCGTAAGCAGCAAACGTCAGGACCACAAAACATGATAACGTTATAGGCACAAAAGGTAGTAAACATGAAAAGTTGTAATCGAGAAAACATCGTAAACACAAAATGTCTTAAATATAACCGCGAGAAAACATGAGCACGTGGTAAAAAAGACATGTCTTAACCTTGTAACCACGTTGTAAGCATGAAACGTCGGAACAATGAAACATAACATTAAACCGTCATAACCAAGTTTTAAGCAGCAAACGTCATGACCACAAAACATGGCAACAACGTTATAGGCATGAACGGTAGTAAACATGAAAAGTTGTAATCGGGAAAACATCGTAAACACAAAATGTCTTAAATATAACCGCGAGAAAACATGAGCACGTGGTAAAAAAGACATGTCTTAACCTTGTAACCACGTTGTAAGCATGAAACGTCGGAACAATGAAACATAACATTAAACCGTCATAACCAAGTTTTAAGCAGCAAACGTCATGACCACAAAACATGGCAACAACGTTATAGGCATGAACGGTAGTAAACATGAAAAGTTGTAATCGGGAAAACATCGTAAACACAAAATGTCTTAACCTTATAACCGCGAGAAAACATGAACACGTGGTAAAAAATACATGTCTTAACCTTGTAACCACGTTGTAAGCGTGAAACGTCGTAATAATGAAACATAACCATAAAACGTCGTAACCAAGTTTTAAGCAGCAAACGTCATGACCAGAAAACATTGTAACGTTACAGGCATAAACGGTAGTAAACATGAAAAGTTGTAATCGAGAAAACATCGTTAACACAAAATGTCTTAACCTTGTAACCACGTTGTAAGCATGAAACGTCGTAGCAATGAAACATAACCATGAAACGTCGTAAACAAGTTTTAAGCAGCAAACGTCATGACCACAAAACATGGTAACGTTATAGGCATGAATGGTAGTAAACATGAAAAATTGTAATCGAGAAAACATCGTAACACAAAATGTCTTAACCTTGTAACCACGTTGTAAGCGTAAAACGTCGTAACAATGAAACATAACCATAAAACGTTGTAACCAAGTTTTAAGCAGCAAACGTCATGACCAGAAAACATTGTAACGTTACAGGCATAAACGGTAGTAAACATGAAAAGTTGTAATCGAGAAAACATCGTTAACACAAAATGTCTTAACCTTGTAACCACGTTGTAAGCATGAAACGTCGTAACAATGAAACATAACCATAAAACGTTGTAACCAAGTTTTAAGCAGCAAACGTCATGACCAGAAAACATTGTAACGTTACAGGCATAAACGGTAGTAAACATGAAAAGTTGTAATCGAGAAAACATCGTTAACACAAAATGTCTTAACCTTGTAACCACGTTGTAAGCATGAATCGTCGTAACAATGAAACATAACCATGAAACGTCGTAACCAAGTTTTAAGCAGCAAACGTCATGACCACAAAACATGGTAACGTTATAGGCATGAACGGTAGTAAACATGAAAAGTTGTAATCGAGAAAACATCGTAAACCCAAAATGTCTTAACCTTGTAACCACGTTGTAAGCATGAAACGTCGTAACAATGAAACATAACCATAAAACGTTTTAACCAAGTTGTAAACAGCAAACGTCATTTCCACAAAACCTGGTAACAACGTTATAGGCATAAACGGTAGTAAACACGAAAAGTTGTAATCGAGAAAACATCGTAATCACAAAATGTCTTAATTATAACCGCGAGAAAACATGAGCATGTGGTAAAAAAGACATGTCTTAACCTTGTAACCACGTTGTAAGCGTGAAACGTAATAATGAAACATAACCATAAAACGTCGTAACCAAGTTTTAAGCAGCAAACGTCATGACCAGAAAACATTGTAACGTTACAGGCATAAACGGTAGTAAACATGAAAAGTTGTAATCGAGAAAACATCGTTAACACAAAATGTCTTAACCTTGTAACCACGTTGTAAGCATGAATCGTCGTAACAATGAAACATAACCATGAAACGTCGTAACCAAGTTTTAAGCAGCAAACGTCATGACCACAAAACATGGTAACGTTATAGGCATGAACGGTAGTAAACATGAAAAGTTGTAATTGAGAAAACATCGTAAACCCAAAATGTCTTAACCTTGTAACCACGTTGTAAGCATGAATCGTCGTAACAATGAAACATAACCATGAAACGTCGTAACCAAGTTGTAAACAGCAAACGTCATTTCCACAAAACCTGGTAACAACGTTATAGGCATAAACGGTAGTAAACACGAAAAGTTGTAATCGAGAAAACATCGTAAACACAAAATGTCTTAATTATAACCGCGAGAAAACATGAGCATGTGGTAAAAAAGACATGTCTTAACCTTGTAACAACGTTGCAAGTATGAAACATTGTAACAATGAAACATAACCATAAAACGGCGTAACCACGTCGTAAGCAGCAAACGTCAGGACCACAAAACATGGTAACAACATTATAGGCACAAAAGGTAGTAAACATGAAAAGTTGTAATCGAGAAAACATCGTAAACACAAAATGTCTTCATTATAACCGCGAGAAAACATGAGCATGTGGTAAAAAAGACATGTCTTAACCTTGTAACCACGTTGTAAGCGTGAAACGTCGTAACAATGAAACATAACCATAAAATGTGGTAACCAAGTTTTAAGCAGCAAACGTCATGACCACAAAACATGGTAACAACGTTATAGGCATAAACGGTAGTAAATATGAAAAGTTGTAATCGAGAAAACATCGTAAACACCAAATGTCTAAACCTTGTAACCACGTCGTAAGCACAAAATGTCTTAATACTGTAACCCCGTTGTAAGAATGAAATGTCGTAAAACAATGAAACATAACCATAAAACGTCGTAACCACGTCGTAAGCAGCAAACGTCATGACCACAAAACACGGTAACGTTATAGGCACAAAAGGTAGTAAACATGAAAAGTTGTAATCGAGAAAACATCGTAAACACGTGGTAAACACGAAATGTTTTTACCTTGTAACCACGTTGTAAGCATGAAACGTCATAACAACGTTATAGGCACAAAAGGTAGTAAACATGAAAAGTCGTTAACACGAACTATCATACCGAAACTTAACATTGTAAGCATAAAACGGCGTAACAATTTGGTAAGCATAAAATGTTGTAAAGACGTCGTAAACACCAAATGTCATTACACCGTGAGTACGAAAGGTCATAACACAGACAGATGTCATGAAATATCGTAATTTTGCTATGCTAACCAGTGTCCAATTAGGCTAAACAAGAACCGTATTGATTTTGAATGACATATGATACAAGATTGGTTAAGTCTGACTTGATGACAATTGTGTCATTTTTCCCCACAAGTAGAGAATGAGAAAGAAGGAAATCCTTGGCAGACTGAGTTTAGATAAGATATTGGAACTGAGGGAAAATAACTTTTTTTGGGGGCGGGTGAGTCAGCGCTCAAAGGAATTCCTTTCCCGACAACCGAACGATCCAAATCTTTGTTTCTGTCATTTATTTCTTTTTGGGAACCACGGGGAGAATCTTTTCAGAGGGATGCGGGTTTAATCAGGGACATGTCACGCTCCCTGGGACGTACCGCCGCCTATTTTTCACGCTGCGGCGACGGGAGCAAGCGCGACTGGGAGGGGAAGGAGAAGAAGAGCAAATAGAAGAGAGCCAAAGAAAGTGTGTGATAGCCCATGTTGCCTTCAGGCCAGCGGCCTACACACAATTATCAAACCGCAGAAGCTGCCGGGAGCCTTTTGTCCCGTCTGTCACCCCGCCGCCGTATCGCACACTCGCTGAGAGACGCCATCTCCTCCATGCCGCACGCCAAGTCCATCCATCAGGAGAAGGGCGAGAGCGTGGAGAACTGATGGGTGCACATGACGCATGGTTTCTCCTGCACACAACTCTCGAACTTATCACGGCCGCTCTTTATCACTCGCTGTTTGGTGTAGCGCCTTGGCAGACAGCAGGGAGACGCCTCGTATTTCAACTTTTCTTATTGCACGTTTTATGACGTTTTTCTATTACAGCGTGTTGTGGTGACATTAGAAGTACTGGCTTTTCATGGTTCCGACAGCCATGCTACGACATTTCTTGCTTACAATGTTTGTACGTCATTTGCTGCTGACAATGTTGTCACAATTCCTATTTACGACCTTTTGTGCTTACGAGGATATGACGTTTGGGGCTAACAATGTTACATTTAGTACCTATGACATTGTTACAACATTTGTAAACATAAAAAGTTGTGGGCGACAAAACGTCGTAAGCACGTAGTAAACACAAAATGTCTTAACACTGTAACCCCGTTGTAAGCATGAAACTTCGTAACAATGAAACATAACTATGAAACGTTGTAACCAAGTTGTAAGCAGCAAACGTCATGACCACAAAACATGGTAACGACGTTATAGGCACAAAAGGTAGTCAACATGAAAAGTTGTAATCGAGAAAACGTCGTAAGCAAGAGGTGAACACAAAATGTCTTAACACTGTAACCCCGTTGTAAGCATGAAACTTCGTACCAATGAAACGTCGTAACCAAGTTGTAAGCAGCAAACGTCAAGACCACAAAACATGGTAACGACGTTATAGGCACAAAAGGTAGTAAACATGAAAAGTTGTAATCGAGAAAACGTCGTAAGCGAGAGGTAAACACAAAATGTCTTAACACTGTAACCCCGTTGTAAGCATGAAACTTCGTAAGAATTGAAACATAACCATAAAACGTAACCAAGTTGAAAGCAGCAAACGTCAAGACCACAAAACATGGTAACGACGTTATTGCCACAAAAGGTAGTCAACATGAAAAGTTGTAATCGAGAAAACGTCGTAAGCGAGAGGTAAACACAAAATGTCTTAACACTGTAACCCCGATGTAAGCATGAAACTTTGTAACAATGAAACGTCGTAACCAAGTTGTAAGCAGCAAACGTTATGACCACAAAACATGCTAACGATGGTATAGGCACAAAAGGTAGTAAACGTGAAAAGTTGTAATCGAGAAAACGTCGTAAGCGAGAGGTAAACACAAAATGTCTTAACACTGTAACCCCGTTGTAAGCATGAAACTTCGTAACAATGAAACGTCGTAACGAAGTTGTAAGCAGCAAACGTTATGACCACAAAACATGCTAACGATGGTATAGGCACAAAAGGTAGTAAACGTGAAAAGTTGTAATCGAGAAAACGTCGTAAGCGAGAGGTAAACACAAAATGTCTTAACACTGTAACCCCGTTGTAAGCATTAAACTTCGTAACAATGAAACGTCGTAACCAAGTTGTAAGCAGCAAACGTCATGACCACAAAACATGGTAACGACGTTCTAGGCACAAAGGGTAGTAAACATGAAAAGTTGTAATCGAGAAAACGTCGTAAGTGAGAGGTAAACACAAAATGTCTTAACACTGTAACCCCGTTGTAAGCATGAAACTTCGTAACAATGAAACGTAACAATGAAACGTAACCATGAAACGTCATAACCAAGTTGTAAGCAGCAAACGTTATGACCACAAAACATGCTAACGATGGTATAGGCACAAAAGGTAGTAAACGTGAAAAGTTGTAATCGAGAAAACGTCGTAAGCGAGAGGTAAACACAAAATGTCTTAACACTGTAACCCCGTTGTAAGCATGAAACTTCGTAACAATGAAACGTCGTAACGAAGTTGTAAGCAGCAAACGTTATGACCACAAAACATGCTAACGATGGTATAGGCACAAAAGGTAGTAAACGTGAAAAGTTGTAATCGAGAAAACGTCGTAAGCGAGAGGTAAACACAAAATGTCTTAACACTGTAACCCCGTTGTAAGCATTAAACTTCGTAACAATGAAACGTCGTAACCAAGTTGTAAGCAGCAAACGTCATGACCACAAAACATGGTAACGACGTTCTAGGCACAAAGGGTAGTAAACATGAAAAGTTGTAATCGAGAAAACGTCGTAAGTGAGAGGTAAACACAAAATGTCTTAACACTGTAACCCCGTTGTAAGCATGAAACTTCGTAACAATGAAACGTAACAATGAAACGTAACCATGAAACGTCATAACCAAGTTGTAAGCAGCAAACGTCAAGACCACAAAACATGGTAACGACGTTATAGGCACAAAAGGTAGTAAACATGAAAAGTTGTAATCGAGAAAACGTCGTAAGCGAGAGGTAAACACAAAATGTCTTAACACTGTAACCCCGTTGTAAGCATGAAACTTCGTAAGAATGAAACATAACCATAAAACTTTGTAACCAAGTTGTAAGCAGCAAACGTCAAGACCACAAAACATGGTAACGATGTTATAGGCACAAAAGGTAGTAAACATGAAAAGTTGTAATCGAGAAAACGTCGTAAGCGAGAGGTAAACACGAAATGTCTTAACACTGTAACCCCGTTGTAAACATGAAACTTCGTAACAATGAAACGTCGTAACCAAGTTGTAAGCAGCAAACGTCATGACCACAAAACATGGTAACGACGTTATAGGCACAAAGGGTAGTAAACATGAAAAGTTGTAATCGAGAAAACGTCGTAAGTGAGAGGTAAACACAAAATGTCTTAACACTGTTACCCCGTTGTAAGCATGAAACTTCGTAAGAATGAAACATAACCATAAAACGTTGTAACCAAGTTGTAAGCAGCAAACGTCAAGACCATAAAACATGGTAACGACGTTATTGCCACAAAAGATAGTAAACATGAAAAGTTGTGGGCGAGAAAATGTTGTAAGCACGCGGTAAACACAAAATGTCTTAACACTGTAACCCCGTTTTAAGCATGAAACTTCGTAACAATGAAACGTAACCATGACACGTCGTAACCACGTTGTAAGCAGCAAACGTGGTAACAACGTTATTGCCACAAAAGATAGTAAACATGAAAAGTTGTGGGCGAGAAAACGTAAGCACGCGGTAAACAAAAAATGTCTTAACACTGTAACCCCGTTGTAAGCATGAAACTTCGTAACAATGAAACATAACAAAACGTCGTAACCAAGTTGTAAGCAGCAAACGAAAAGACCACAAAACATGGTAACGATGTCATAGGCACAAAAGGTAGTAAACATGAAAAGTTGTAATCGAGAAAACGTCGTAAGACACAAAATGTCTTAACACTGTAACCCCGTTGTAAGCATGAAACTTCGTAACAATGAAACGTAACCACGACACGTTGTAACCACGTTGTAAGCAGCAAACGTCATGACCACAAAACATGGTAACGACGTTAATGCCACAAAAGATATTAAACATGAAAAGTTGTGGGCGAGAAAACATAAGCACGCGGTAAACAAAAAATTTCTTAACACTGTAACCCCGTTGTAAGCATGAAACTTCGTAAGAATGAAACGTAACCATAAAACGGCGTAACCAAGTTGTAAGCAGCAAACATCATGACCACAACACATGGTAGCAACGTTGTAGGCAAAAAAGGTAGTAAACATGAAAAGTTGTAATCGAGAAAACGTCGTAAGCGAGAGGCATACACAAAATGTCTTTACACTGTAACCCCGTTGTAAGCATTAAACTTTGTAACAATGAAACGTAACCATGAAATGTCGTAACCAAGTTGTAATCAGCAAACGTCATGACCACAAAACATGGTAACGACGTTATTGCCACAAAAGGTAGTAAACATGAAAAGTTGTAATCGAGAAAACGTCGTAAGCGAGAGGTAAACACAAAATGTCTTAACACTGTAACCCCGTTGTAAGCATGAAACTTCGTAAGAATGAAACATACCCATAAAACGTTGAAAAAATGCGTAGTCGCGCGTAGCTACACTACGGAAGTACGTCATCGTCCGGAATCTTCGTCGCCTTGAGTACAAGGCAGACTTCCGTGGTGCAATCGAGAAAAGGAAAGCCACCAGCGTAGAAATGACAGCAAACATAGCAAGAATGCTCAGAAAGTGGAAAACAAGCTAATTTCATTAGAAAGGGCTGAATAAAGTAACAAACCTACTAGGGTTGTACGGTATACTGGTACTCGTATTGTACCGCGATACTAATGAATCTTTTTCGGTACTATACTGCCTCTAAAAAGTTCTGGTCCCCGCCCCCCTTTGTTTTTAACGGGCATGACGTTGCGCCGTCGTCACATCATGAGATTGCTGGGTTTACGAGCAGAGGAGCATGTTCGGCAGCGCACAATCACAGAGTACTTACAATAAGACACAGTGTGTAGACAGAAAAGGGAGAACGGACGCATTTTGGCTTGAAAACTAATGATAAAGGTGAAGTTATAACACTGAAACGCCCTCAGGGAGCGGTGCTTTAAGATATGACTAGCTAGCTAGCAGCTAGCGTCTAGCCACAGTCTGCAGTGTTTTAGCTACTTCTAAATGACTAATCCTCGCCTCCATGGCGACAAATAAAGTAAGTTTCTTACAAGTAACATTATCACTGCAGGACGAGGAATAGCTAAACATGCTTCACTACACACCGTAGCTCACCGGCGTCACAATGTAAACAAACGCCATGGGTGGATCTACACCTAACATCCACTGTAATGATACCAAGTACAGGAGCGTATCTAGTCGATACTACTATGATTAAACATATTTTTTATCATCACAAAATCTTTTTTCCTTTTTAAAATGTATATTATGTTTATAAACTCAGGAAACATGTCCCTGGACACATGAGGACTTTGAATATGACCAATGTATGATCCCGTAACTACTTGGTATCGGATCGATACCTAAATTTGTGGTATCATCCAAAACTAATGTAAAGTATCAAACAACAGAAGAATAAGTGATTATTACATTTTAACAGAAGTGTGGATAGAAGATGTTAAAAGAGAAGGTAAGCAGATATTAACAGTAAATGAATAAGTGCATTATTAATGAATTCTTACAGTTTGTCCCTCATAATGTAGACAAAATAATAGAATAAGAAATGACACAATATGTTACTGCATAGGGACGGCGTGGCGCAGTGGAAGAATGGCCGTGCGCGACCCGAGGGTCCCTGGTTCAATCCCCACCTAGTACCAACCTCGTCATGTCCGTTGTGTCCTGAGCAAGACACTTCACCCTTGCTCCTGATGGGTGCTGGTTAGCGCCTTGCATGGCAGCTCCCTCCATCAGTGTGTGAATGTGTGTGTGAATGGGTAAATGTGGAAGTAGTGTCAAAGCGCTTTGAGTACCTTGAAGGTAGAAAAGCGCTATACAAGTACAACCCATTTATCATTTATTATTTATATGTCAGCAGCTAAATTAGGAGCCTCTGTTTGCTTACTTATTAATAAAAGACAAGTTGTCTTGTATGTTCACTATTTTATTTAAGGACAAACTTGCAATAAGAAACATATGTTTAATGTACCCTAAGATTTTTTTTGTTAAAATAAAGCCAATAATGCCATTTTTATGGTCCCCTTTATTTAGAAAAGTACCGAAAAGTATCTAAATATATTTTGGTACCGGTACCAAAATATTGGTATTGGGTAGAGATGTCCGATAATATCGGACTGCGGATATTATCGGCCGATAAATGCTTTAAAATGTAATATCAAAAATTATCGGTATCGGCTTCAAAAAGTAAGTAATTTATGACATTTTAAAACGCCGCTGTGTACACGGACGTAGGGAGAAGTACAGAGCGCCAATAAACCTTAAAGGCACTGATTTTGCGTGCCGTCCCAATCACATAATATATACGGCTTTTCACACACACAGGTGAATGCAAGCATACTTGGTCAACAGCCATACAGGTCACACTGAGGGTGGCCGTATAAACAACTTTAACACTGTTACAAATATGCGCCACACTGTGAACCCACACCAAACAAGAATGACAAACACATTTCGGGAGAACATCCGCACCGTAACACAACATAAACACAACAGAACAAATACCCAGAACCCCTTGCAGCACTAACTCTTCCGGGACGCTTCAATATACACCCCTCGGTACCCCCTACCTCCCCAACCCCGCCCACCTCAACCTCCTCATGCTCTCTCAGGGAGAGCATGTCCCAAATTCCAAGCTGCTAGTTTTGAGGCATGTTAAAAAAAATAATGCACTTTGTGACTTCAATAATAAATATGGCAGTGCCATGTTGGCATTTTTTTCCATAACTTGAGTTGATCTATTTTGGAAAACCTTGTTACATTGTTTAATGCATCCAGTGGGGCATCACAACAAAATTACGCATAATAATGTGTTGATTCCACGACTGGATGTATCGGTATCGGTTGATATCGGAATTGGTAATTAAGAGTTGGACAATATCGGAATATCGGATATCGGCAAAAAAGCTATTATCGGACATCTCCAGTATTGGGACAACCCTACTCCCTACACAAAGTTAGTGTTACTAAAACGGCCTTCTTTCATCTCCATAATATCGCTAAAATTCGTTCCATTTTGTCCACTAGGGACGCTGAGATCATTATTCATGCGTTCGTTGCGTCTCGTCTCGATTACTGTAACGTATTATTTTCGGGTCTCCCTATGTCTAGCATTAAAAGATTACAGTTGGTACAAAATGCGGCTGCTAGACTTTTGACAACAACAAGAAAGTTTGATCATATTAGGCCTATACTGTATATACCTACAGTATATACATATATATATATATATATAAATACTGTCTCACCTGCACTGGCTTCATGTGCACTTAAGATGCGACTTTAAGGTTTTACTACTTACGTATAAAATACTACACGGTCTAGCTCAATCCTATCTTGCTGATTGTATTGTACCATATGTGCCGGCAAGAAATCTGCGTTCAAAGAACTCCGGCTTATTAGTGATTCCCAGAGCCCCAAAAAAAGTCTGCGGGCTATAGAGCGTTTTCTATTCGGGCTCCAATACTCTGGAATGCCCTCCCGGTAACAATTAGAGATGCTACCTCAGTAGAAGCATTTAAGTCCCATCTTAAAACTCATTTGTATACTCTAGCCTTTAAATAGACCCCCTTTTAGACCAGTTGATCTGCCGTTTCTTTTCTTTTCTCCTCTGCCCCCCTCTCCTGCGTGGAGGGGGGGGGGCACAGGTCCGGTGGCCACGAATGAAGTGCTGGCTGTCCAGAGTCGGGACCCAGGGTGGACCGCTCGCCTGTGCATCGGTTGGGGACATCTCTGCGCTGCTGACCTGTCCCCGCTCGGGATGGTCTTCTGCTGGCCCCACTATGGACTGGACTCTTACTATTATGTTGGATCCACTATGGACTGGACTCTCACTATTATGTTAGAGCCACTATGGACTGGACTCTCACTATTATGTTGGATCCACTATGGACTGGACTCTCACTATTATGCTAGATCCACTATGGACTGGACTCTCACTATTATGTTAGATCCACTATGGACTGGACTCTCACTATTATGTTAGATCCACTATGGTTTGGACTCTCACTATTATGCTAGATCCACTATGGTCTGGACTCTCACTATTATGTTAGATCCACTATGGACTGGACTCTCACTATTATGTTAGATCCACTATGGACTGGACTCTCACTATTATGCTAGATCCACTATGGACTGGACTCTCACTATTATGCTAGATCCACTATGGACTGGACTCTCACTATTATGTTAGATCCACTATGGACTGGACTCTCACTATTATGCTAGATCCACTATGGACTGGACTCTCACTATTATGTTAGATCCACTATGGACTGGACTCTCACTATTATGCTAGATCCACTATGGACCTGGACTCTCACTATTATGCTAGATCCACTATGGAC
This sequence comes from Nerophis lumbriciformis, assembly GCF_033978685.3. NCBI lineage: Eukaryota > Metazoa > Chordata > Actinopteri > Syngnathiformes > Syngnathidae > Nerophis > Nerophis lumbriciformis. The sequence continues at coordinate 29,914,950 of NC_084572.2, read as the reverse complement.
TGGACTCTCACTATTATGTTAGATCCACTATGGACTGGACTTTCACAATATTATGCTAGATCCACTCGACTTCCATTGCACCGGTCGCCCTAGAGAGGGGGGGGGTCGCCCACATCTGCGGTCCTCTCCAAGGTTTCTCATTGTCATCCCATTGGGTTTTTTCTTGCCCTGTTGTGGGATGTCGTTGTGGCTTGTGCAGCCCTTTGAGACACTTGTGATTTAGGGCTATATAAATAAACATTGATTGAATATTGAAGAAACATGTTTAATGTACCATAAGATTTGTTTGTTAAAATAAAGCCAATAATGCCATTTTATGCGGTCCCCTTTATTTAGAAAAGTACTGAAAAGTATCGAAATACATTTTGGTACCGGTACCATAATATTGGTATCGGGACAACGCTACTCCCTACACAAAGTTAGCATGTGTTTTACCATTTAGAGCCGAGCAGAGGAACTCCAGCAACAATCCACTGTTGGGTTATGTTGCAGATATAAAAGTGCGAGCAGACAAATTAGTATTTGAGAGCTAAGTGCGGATCAATGCCAAACAAAATGACGGCGCAGTATTCCAGACACTCTTTGACAGACGGTGCTATCTGACTGCCAAGACGCTGCGGACGTCTCGATAAGGTGCGACTAGTAAGTGTCTACTGCGCCACGTGCATATTTAAAAAAAAAAAAAACACCCGGGAGGCCTTTTATCACGGCAGGCGAGTGACATCATCTCAATCACCTGCACGAGGACAGCTGTCACGGACGCCGGGATCGCTCGCCGTGGCGGCAAAAGAGTCCTATTTGCAAGGGAGGGATGAGAGAGGCTCAATCAGATTGAGGGCTGGCTGGCGGGCGTGGGCGGGTGGGTGCAGGCGGTTCCTATGGCGACACCCGTCTCCGCTTTAGACCCGGGCGCCTCCTCGCAGAACGCAGCTACAGCTCATCAATTATATAGCGGCGGTATAGCTGTGACATTTAGTAGATGAGCACCTTCAGTCTGCCGCGAAGCAATATGCCAGCGCAATCTCCTTTTTATTTTTTTCCCCTCTCAAGGCGTCGTTGCATAACGATCTTGACGCACGTTTACAGCGGGTCTGGCTCGTTCCTCACTTAAAGCATGAGTGGAAGAATGCGCCGCCGACCCCATGAAACTTGGCAAGTCCGCTAAAGCAGTGTTTTTCAACCTTTTTTTGAGCCTAGGCACATTTTTTGTGTTGAAAAATTGCGGCGGCACACCACCAGCAGAAATCCTTTAAAAAGGAGAACTCAGTTGACAGTAAAGAGTTGTCGTCGCATAACCAAGCATGCATCGCTATAGCTCTTGTCTCAAAGTAGGTGTATGTCACTACCTGTCACATCACACCCTGACTTATTTGGACTTTTTTGCTTTTTCCTGTGTGTAGTGTTTTAGTTCTTGTCTTGCGCTCCTATTTTGGTGGCTTTTTCTCTTTTTTTGGTATTTTCCTGTAGCAGTTTTATGTCTTTCTTTGAGCGATATTTTCCCGCATCTACTTTGTTTTAGCAATCAAGAATATTTCAGTTGTTTTTATCCTTCTTTGTGGGGACATTGTTGATTGTCATGTCATGTTCGGATGTACATTGTCTTTGCTCCACAGTAAGTCTTTGCTGTCGTCCAGCATTCAGTTTTTAATTTGTAGCCCATTTAGTTTTATTCTGCATAGCCTTCCCTAAGCTTCAATGCCTTTTCTTAGGGGCACTCACCTTTTGTTTATTTTTGGTTTAAGCACTAGACACCTTTTTTACCTGCACACTGCCCCCCACTGTTTTCGACATCAACAAAGCAATTAGCTACCGGCTGCCACCTACTGATATGGAAGAGTATTACACGGTTACTCTGCCGACACTCAACAACAACACATCATTTGCAGACTATAATTACTGGTTTGCAAAAAATATTTTTAACCCAAATAGGTGAAATTAGATCATCTCCCACGGCACACCAGACTAGATCTCACGGCACACTAGTGTGCCGCGGCACAGTGGTTGAAAAACACTGCGCTAGAGAAAGTGATGATACAGTAGGTCGTGAGTTCAAACCCCGGCCGAGTCATACCAAAAACTATAAAAATGGGACCCATTACCTCCCTGCTTGGCACTCAGCATCCAGGGTTGGAATTGGGGGTTAAATCACCAAAATGTATTCCCGGGCGCGGCCACCGCTGTTGCTCAATGCTCCCCTCACCTCCCAGTAATTTCGCCACATCTAGTGTGTGTGTGACAATCATTGGTACTTTAACTTTAACTTAAATACAGTATTATCTGCTCACAGATGCTACCTGGTGGTTGTTTTGAGCACACTGCAGCTAGCCCTGGATAGTCCCACCCCTTAATGTGTCAGTCGCACGCAGGGTTCTCACAGGAATGAGGCAAAAATACGGTAGGTTGTAAAGGTCTCTCCGGGATTCTACAGGCATTTTTTGGGGATTGTTGCGGCCTAAAATTGCAGCAGTTTTTTTCAGAACATTGCGGGGGGGGGGGGGGAAATTTTGGCTTTTTTTTTTTTTAATCAACTTGTGATTTTATAAATTTGTTATCAACATTTTTTAAGTATTCCTCGTAACCTTAACCTCATGAGGCACGGAATTTCAACAAAAATTAGAAAACAAATACTGTATTCATGTTTTACTCCTTTAATACCACACAGACATTAGATGGCAGTAAAAGCGCATACCGTATTTTCCGGATTGATAGACTATAAACCACGGCCACTAAATTTAGGAATCATTTTTTCCCCCATATATTAGTGTTAAAATAATCATGTATATATTATCACACAACTTTATGCTTAAGGGCCGTTGCTATAGTTATTATCTGTATTTTACTATCTGTGCAAAGCTGGCAATCCAAAAGATTGCCAGCCGTCTCGTATCAGTGTTGTGTCCAGACTCGGCCTGCTGATGGCCAAGGCCGAACACTGCCGTAACGCAGACAAAGCAGAGACAAGGCGATATCACCAGCGTCAATACATTTGCATTTTTGTATAATCATATATTGTGTTTAACTGGAGTTGTCGAGATTACCCCCTTCCCTCAGCGACAGCTTCAGTGATGTAACAGGGACCTCCCAAATAAATAGAGGAAGCAGGCGGGCTGGACTTTTAGAACGTAGTTGGGATCTGTAACTAGAAAACAGCCCAAAACACGTCTCTCCTCATTGAGCCAAATTGAACTCTGTTTCTGCATGATTCCTTGCTTCTCGTCTGTTTAATAGATGTCATCAGTGTTTGAACCTGAACCTAGCCGCACCGGACTATAAGTCGCAGATATGTGCATTACGGAATGAGTTATTTAGACAGAAATATTTTGTAAATGTTTATTCACATACCTTAATTGTTTCCAAACGATGCCTGTAACACAGCAGTAAAACGGCTGATCAAACAACACAGAAGTCATCGTCACGGACCCTCTAGCTGAGGAAGCTAGCTCTTCAATCAGCTAAATAGACTCAATGACTCCACGGTGAAGTTTTGGTGAATTTACTGAGAAATTTGTGAAACTGAAACAATACAAAAAGAATGCTGTCATAAGTTAATAATACTAACAGACACTCGTAAATGTGTTAGCATATTCACTAACGACGCTGGCTTGATTGCATTACCATAGCATTTACAAATCTGCATGAAAACACTCCTACAGACATCACACATGGGACAGTTTAGTAAGTAAGAATTGTTTTAGTTATATTGTAAAATTTACAAATGTTACTTGGAGTGATGAATGAAGAATCCATTCGAGTAATAACGCTATGGACAGTGTGCAAAACAGCACCTACTTTAATGTAGGGCGTGCTTTAGAAGTGTTGCTCTAGTAGGAGAGATCTTTTGGAGAAAATCTGAAGGGGGATTGTGGAGAATGCATATATGTTTAAGAATTATTTCTTTATTCATAGTCATGTTTAAATCATCTAGTGTTTTTCCATTTGTACTCTATTTATTTTTTCATTTTATGTCCGCAAGTAAACTGTGTGTGTTACCTTGAAGGCTTGCACTGTAGGAGTTGGAGTACTCCCTTATATCTTATCTGTAGTAGAACAATGAGGCTGTATTCCTCTCTGGACAGGTGGGGGCTTTCTTCGAATGCAAGAAGTTGTCTCTTCCGTTTGAATGTTAGACCAATTCGAGAAGGCCGTATGAATGCATTGGTGTGGGCTGGTCTCCTGAACCTTCAGTAAAACTTGATAATATTCCTATTCTGTCCTTCTTACTCTGCATATATGTCATCTGAAAGAACTTGGGATTGACCAGCGACTTTAATTCCCTGACAGGGAATACTGGTCAGACGCAACAACGGCTAGAAGAAGGAACGGCACTTCTACTTCCGGTTGAAAGAAAGAAGGTCCTGCAGCATCTATAGCACAAACAATAACAAACCAGTTCAGTGTCTTTGCTCATAAAAAATTTTTTATAAAAAAAATAATAAAGGTAAAGAGAAAGCAAAAAAACCCCTCAAGGGAGTGAAGTCTGGAGAGATTGATGTAATGTACAAATTTTAACCAAGATCTCAGATTACCCAGAATTCCCAGTTTTCAGGGACATTTTGCCCATTAAAAAGGAATGGGCCTTTTTTCAAACTTGCACACTTTCCACACATTTCTCACCTGATTCCAACTGTGCCCCCATCCACCCACTCCACTCACCTTGGACAATCAAACTACCAAGTTAAAAAAAAATTGAGGAATTTCCAAATTTCCCGGTTTTCCAAATCCTCCTGCAGGAGTATTTTTTTGCCTCGTACAAATTTCCGGTTTTCCTGGAATTCCAAAATACCAATTCTCAAGTCAAACTGTTACTATGTCAACATTTTTCGACCGATTTGAAAAATTCCAACACCAACCCATTCTTATTGTCTAGGACAATTGTGCTGGTATCAATATTTTCAAAAAAGTCCAGGTTTTCTAGAAATTCCTACATTTCCAGGAAATTTCTATTCAAATGAATGGATATATTCAAAAGTTCTACAATGCACAAAATTCCCAAAAATGTTGCGCCATTTTTTACCAAGACCTTTCAACCATCCACCCACAGTACTCTTCTGATATATCGAAGTATATTTTGCCTTTTGCTAAAATTCCCGGTTTTCTCAGAATTTCCAGGAATTTTCTCCCCATTAAGAATGAATGGGCATTAAACAATCCACTGCATATCCCACATTTATCATCCTATTCATATTTAAACCGTTCCACCATCCACACACTCCACTCACACTTGACTTTTGACCCAGCATCTTTTCCAGTTCCGAAAATGTTCTAATTACCCAGAATTAGCAGGAATTTCCCACCATTGAAAATAAATGGGCAATATACAAAACTCTCCATATCCTACATTTCTCCACCGATTCGAACCGTTCCAACATCCACACACTCCACTCACCCTGGACATTCAAGCATTTTAGTTCCACTCATGTGTATCGGCGGCTTGCGCACATAAGCCAATCACTCGTAATTGCTACCAGAATTGAAAATTCTAGTTAATAATGTAATACTGCTTTTATCCACTGGGGGTTACGGGACCTTCTTTGAACTTACAGCGGACAGGTCGTCACATGATCACGAGACAAGGTCACATGATCACAGAAGCAAGAAACAGATTTTCTGGTCTTATTCTATCTCTTTAATGTGCAAATGCATGCTGC
>NC_084572.2:29896802-29904302 GCF_033978685.3 Nerophis lumbriciformis | reverse complement strand
ATAGTGTTTTGAAATTCAATGTAAAAAAAATAGAATTTTTCAATTATTTGTAAAAATCAGTGTGTAAAATTAAATGTTTTAAAATTCACTGTGTAACAATTCAGTGTAAAACGTTCAGTGTAAAAAAATCTGATTTTAAAATTCTGTGTAAAAAAAAATTAAGTTTAAAAATTCACGTTCATGTGAAAACTCATTGTAAAAAAAAAAGTCAGTGTTTTAAAATTAAGGAGTAAAAAATTTCAGTGTTTTAAAATTCAGTGTAAAAAAATTCAGTGTTTAAAAAATCAGTGTTTTAAAATTTTATGTAAAAAATTGTGTTTTGAAATTCAGTGTGAAAAAAAATAAAATTCTGAGTTTAAAAATTATTTGTAAAAAATCAGTGTAAAAATTAAATGTTTTAAAATTATCAGTGTAACACGTCAGTGTAAAAAAGTGTGTTTTAAAATTCAGCGTTTTTAAATTCAGTGTAAAAAATAAAGTTTTAAAATTCAGAGTGTAAACATTCATGTGAAAACTCATTGTAAAAAAAAAACATGCGTTGTAAAATTCAGTGTAAAAAAAAAATCTGTGTAAAAAATCTGTTTTAACATTCAGTGTGTAAAAAACATCAGCGTAAAAAGATTCAGAGTGCAAACGTTCATGTGAAAACTTATTGTAAAAAAAAAAAAGAAAGTAAGTGTGTAAAAAAAAAAATCAGTGTTTTAAAATTTTGCTAAGAGATTGTTGGTGCATTCCCCCCTTGTGTGTTTGATGTCTATACATTACAGTGTCTTCAAAGTGTGCATTATTTCACTTAAATAGGGACTTTTGTTGGGTAATGTTACAACACAGATTCAAACGCTGATCTCCAGACTGCGAGGCAAACGTGCGTGTGCGTAAGAGTGTGTGTGAGACATGAGCAGTGCATTATGTTGTCACGGCCTCCTGCTGTCAATGTCACCATCATCATCAACATCATCACAGTGTGACACTGGCATTTTGCGGCGGCGGCGGCGTCATGTCGACCGGCTTTGTTCCAAATGTGACATTCAATTAGCGGCCAGCAAGAACATTAGCTACACAGTCTAATGTAAGGGTGTTCACCCTTTTTCCAGCGAGGGCCCCCATAAATAAACATTTTAAAGATGTGGGGGCCACTTTGATATATTTTGTACATTAAAGATATGAAATCAAAAATCAAGGCCACTGATTGGCCCAGGCAGCATTACTAACTCAAAATTATTATATTTTTGTATGTTTTTTTATGTTTTATATGCATGCTAACTTTTTTTTTTTTTTTTTGCCAATTTTGTAGCCAAATGCTTCAGAATCAATTACTTGGTACTTGACACATGCTAACTGTTAGCATGCTAACATTAGCATTCCAGCTTGGTAACATTCTTTGGCAATTTTAAAGTCGAACACCTCGAGTCATATAACTTGGTACTTGACACATGCTAACTGTTAGCATTGTAACATACTTAAAATGCTGACATTAACGTGCTAACTCTTGTTAGTCAATTTTGCAGCCGAACACCTCAGAGTCCTATAACTTGATACTTGACACATGTTAACTGTTAGCATGCTAACATTAGCATTCCAGCTTGGTAACATTCTTTGGCAATTTTAAAATCGAACACCTCGAGTCATATAACTTGGTACTTGACACATGCTAACTGTTAGCATTGTAACATACTTAAAATGCTGACATTAACGTGCTAACTCTTGTTAGTCAATTTTGCAGCCGAACACCTCAGAGTCATCCGACTTGGAACTTGACACATGCTAACTGTTAGCACGCTAACGTTAGCAGTCTAGCATGCCAACTTTTTTTTTATGCCAATTTTACAGCCGAACACCTCAGAGTCCTATAACTTGATACTTGACACATGTTAACTGTTAGCATGCTAACATTAGCATTGGCAATTTTAAAATCGAACACCTCGAGTCATATAACTTGGTACCTGACACATGCTAACTGTTAGCATTGTAACACACCTAAAATGCTCACGTGCTAACTCTTTTTAGTCCATTTTGCAGCCGAACACCTCAGAGTCATCCGACTTGGAATGTGACACATACTAACTGTTAGCACGCTAACGTTAGCGGTCTAGCCTGCTAACTTTTTTTTGCCAATTTTACAGCCGAACACCGCAGAGTCCTAAAACTTGGTACCTGACACATGTTAACTGTTAGCATGCTAACATTAGCATTGCAACTTGGTAACTTTATTTGGGAATTTTCAAGTCGAACACCGTGTGTCATATAAGTGGCATACAGCACGTCTTTCTGTGGCAGCGTCGGAGAAAGTTGTTCATGTAAACAAACCGCCAAAATTAGCGGGACAAAACGGCGCTCGCCAAATCCTCTCATCAGTAAAGCATGTTTGATATAAACAGTGGGATTTTTAACCATTAGGAAGTTTGTGTCATGTTTGTCCTCCGACAGAAACCAACTGTGGAGGGAGGTGTGGCCAGCGCGCCTGCATGAGCAAAGGTCACCGCCTCTGTCTGTGGTGCTGAGGACGAGCACCATCGGATGGGCTGACGGCGAGACACAGCTGACAGGTGATTAGATTTCCCAGGTGGTACGTGTTAATCTAATCATCTGTTGTCTTAAACAGTAGGCGGTCGAGAGCAGGAGGAGAGGGAGCATACGGACGTGACTGAAAAGTCACGTTTCTGCTGGAGAAAAAACTTTGACCAAAATCTATGCACATTAAAACGTTGTTAAAACTGCACGCTTGGCTCATGTGCCGTGTCTACAGTGGAACTGCTAGGAAGCAACTTCTACACCAACTTTTTCCATTTTCATACATTATTGAAAAAGTTCTAGGGAGCTAATTAATTAAGAGTAACTAAAAGTATTTGGTTTATGAAATAAAATAACATCATATAAATCCTATAATGAAAAAAAAGGTAAAGCTTTTGGGGCATTGGAGGCTTTTCAGTATATACAATTATTCGTTTTTTTAAACAACAGAAATGAACACAATATGGTGAGTTCAACAAAGATTATCAATTGTGTAATTGTTTTGACTAAGTACACATGTATTTAAAAGGGGAAATTATGCTACAAATATATGCAGTTTTATTCAATATTATGACCAAATGGACTGTACGTCCCCTTTCTCTGTAAACTTATTACAGAAACGCGGATAACCAACGAAAAATACAATATAAAAAAAAAATAAAAAAAAAAAAACAGTTGGGAGTTTCTAGCAGGCTGAACGACATCACGACAAGACGCCCCCGACGTACCGCAGCGTCTCCGTGTTAGCGCCACTCTGATCCGTGTTCCTCTCCACGCTCCTTTGGATCTCACACAGACGCGGATCACCATGACAACACACCGAGTTCTGGCTAACGACAAACGGGGGAGCCGGCATTGCACCGCTGCACTTTAAAGTTATTGCCAGAAAAACACATGAAATGACAACATCAGAATGCAAAAAAGACAAAATCGTTTTTTTCTGAAGTGGAGAAAGAAATTTAGGCGTCAAGACATTGCAGAGAAAACTTCAGGAAAAAAACTGTAATGTACAAAACCCAAAACCAGTGAAGTTGGCATGTTTTGTAAATGGTAAATAAAAACAGAATACAATGATTTGCAAATCCTTCTCAACTTATATTCAATTGAATAGACTGCAAAGACAAGATATTTAATGTTCAAACTGAGAAATTTACATTTTTTGTGCAACTTATCATTAACTTAGAATTTAATGGCAGCAACACATTGCAAAAAAGTTGGCACAGGGGCATTTTTACCACTGTGTTACATGGCCTTTCCTTTTAACAACACTCAGTAAACGTTTGAAAACTGAGGAGACACATTTTTGAAGCTTTTCAGGTGGAATTCTTTCCCATTCTTGCTTGATGTACAGCTTAAGTTGTTCAACAGTCCGGGAGTCTCCGTTGTGGTATTTTAGGCTTCATATTACGCCACAAAGGTCTGGACTACAGGCAGGCCAGTCTAGTACCCGCACTCTTTTACTATGGAGCCATGCTGTTGTAACACGTGGCTTGGCATTGTCTTGCTGAAATAAGCAGGGGCGTCCATGATAACGTTGCTTGGATGGCGACATATGTTGCTCCAAAACCTGTATGTACCTTTCAGCATTAATGGTGCCTTCACAGATGTGTAAGTTACCCATGCCTTGGGCACTAATACACCCCCATACCATCACAGATGCTGGCTTTTCAACTTTGTGCCTATAACAGTCCGGATGGTTCTTTTCCTCTTTAGTCTGGAGGACACAACGTCCACAGTTTCCAAAAACAATTTGAAATGTGGACTCGTCAGACCACTTTTACAATTTTCATCAGTCCATCTTAGATGAGTTCGGGCCCAGCAAAGCTGGCGGCGTTTCTGGGTGTTGTTGATAAATGGCTTTCGCTTTGCATAGTAGAGTTTTAACTTGCACTTACAGATGTAGCGACCAACTGTAGTTACCGACGGTGGTTTTCTGAAGTGTTCCTGAGCCCATATGGTGATTTCCTTTACACACTGGTGTCGCTTTTTGATGCAGTACCGCCTGAGGGATCGAATGTGATGCAGTGATATCCCCAGATTCTCTGAACCTTTTGATGACATTACGGATCGTAGTCGGTGAAATCCCTTAATTCCTTGCGATAGCTTGTTGAGAAATGTTGTTCTTAAACTTTTGGACAATTAACAGCCCGGATGGTTCTTTTCCTCCTTGGTCCGGAGGACACGAAGTCCACAGTTTCCAAAAACAATTTGAAATGTGGACTCGTCAGACCACATAACACTTTTGCCCTTTACGTCGGTCCATCTCAGATGAGCTCAGGCCCAGTGAAGCCGGCGGCGTTTCCGGGTGTTGTTGATAAATGGCCATTCCTCAACTTTTTTGCCACTTGTACCAGCTTTTTTGAAACATGTTGCAGGCATCAAATTCCAAATGAGCTAACATTTGCAAAAAATAACAGTTTGAACGTTAAGTATCTTGTCTTTGCAGTGTATTCAATTGAATATAGGTTGAAAAGGATTTGCAAATCATTGTATTCTGTTTTTATTTACGATTTAAACAACGTGCCAACTTCACTTCACAGAAAAACACGCTTTAGATTATATGGGCTTGCATGTAAAATGTGTGATATAATTCATGTCCGATACAAGCAGTCCTGCAGAGTGTTTACTTGTGCCAAGCTGGACAGCCAGTTAACATCTAAATGTCCTTTAATAAGCACACAAGGTTGGTCTTTTCTTCTATTTTAGTCATTTACAAAAGGTAAACATGCGAGGCTATAAGGCTACTAAGAGCTAGCAGCTACACAACAGCTAAGCACACAATAGCACACAAGCTAGACATACGTAATTAGTGTCCTTCATTGAACAATATTGCAGTCTAAAACAGCACATTTGTCAATATAAACAAGTATAAAATCATTATAGGTGCATATTACTTACACAAAGTCTCCAAGGCAGAAGCGCATTAGAAAGTATCCAGTAACAAACGTGTTGGCATCGTTCAACTTACTGCGTCATGAGCTTAACTTAATGAATTGTTGTAGATAATCGCTGTCGCAAAAAAAAAAATCACTCCACTTCAACTTAAAGACAGTCTAAGCCCATTCCAGAAGATTAATAATACATAAGTTAGTGTTTTTCATACATAGCATTATTCTTTGTTTGACTCATTTTACTTGATCAAACCTTTTTTTTTTTTAACATCCCGCACTACAAAATAATAAAAGTATGTATGATTCCTGCTGATATCATATCGGATCAAAATCAGTGTTAGGCCCTAATATCAGTATCATGTTGGAAGTGAAAAAATTGTATCTGGACGATTGATTTTTAGATCACAATTAGCGATTGAGAGAGCGACAGAGCGATAAAAAGAGTGATAGAGAAAGCACCGGAGACAGCGATAGAGAGTGCGATAGAGCAATAGAAAGAGAGATAAGAGATACAGAGAGCGATAAAGAAACTGATAAAGAGAGCGATGAGAGCGATAATGACAGCGATAACGATAGCGATAGACAGTGATAGAGAGCAAAGACCGAGCGAAAGAGAGCGCGATAGAAAGAGCGATAGAGAGCAACATAACGATAAATGGGATGATATAGTGAGCACCAGAGAGTGACAGAGAGAGCGACAGAGCGATAAAGAAAGCGATAGACACAGTGATAGAGAGAAAAGACAGAGCGATAGAGAGAGCGACAGAGCGATAAAGAGGGTGATAGAGAGAGCACCAGAGAGTGATAGAGAGCGCGACAGAGAGATAAAGAGAGCGATAGAGACAGGGAAGAAAACGCGATAGAGCAATAGAAAGAGTGATAAAGAAAGCGATAGTGAGAGCAATAGAGATGGAGAGATAGACAAACGATAGAGATAGAGAGATAGACAAACGATAGAGATAGAGAGATAGATAGAGCGATAGAGATAGAGAGATAGATAGAACGATAGAGATAGAGAGATAGACAGAGCGATAGAGATAGAGAGATAGACAGAGCGATAGAGATAGAGAGATAGACAGAGCGATAGAGGGAATGATAGCGAGTTTTTCTGACGTAGATTTAGGGAAGCTAAAGGGAGAAATTCAACGTCCGAACCACACATACTGTAGCTCATAAAAAAACTAATTTATTCTGTCTCTGTTTAATTCCTTGCTTCTTGTCTTGTTTAATAGGTGTCATCAGTGTTTGAACCTGACACAAAACAATCCAAAAGTAGTCAAACAAAAATGAAGAATATCAACAGTATCAACATTATTAAGAATTCCAACATAAGTGATTAAAAATCCCTCATTGACATTATCATTACAGACATTTATTAAAAAAGAACAATAGTGTCACAGTAACTTACACTTGACTACACACTGTGTCCAATATTTTCACAAAGAGAAAATAAGTCGTATTTTGGTTCATTTAATAGTTAAAACAAATTTAAATAATGGATCCCATATTCCAATATATGACTCATTATTATCTAAACTAAATGCAGTTTTTGTTGTTGATGGGGAAGGGATCTGTGGCTGGCTTCCTCGTTATCTCTCAAAATGGCTCGAGAATCCCCCTGAGATTGATAATATTTTGATCATATCTTCTTTTTTTTTTGACTTTGTAAGTCTTTTTGGTGTCATAAATCGGATTTAGATGATAATAGCCTCATTATAGAGGCAACTTTGTTTTTCCACTCTACCGGTACTTTAACACAGGGACAGACATTTAACAGAGGAAGACAAACCCACTTCACACATACACATGACACACTTCACACAGGAGCACAAAGGAAGAGAGCAGATGATGTGATGTCAGGACCAAAGTCACATGACGTTGGGGAGGAAACAGGGCAGAATCTCATCACAGCAAGCTGAAATGAGATTAGCCCTGCAGCCTTGCTCTTATATAGAAGTCAATACATCATTCAAGCCTCTGCCTCTCCGTCCCTACAAATTGTATTAAAGCGCAGACATGTCCCTCACAATCAGGCCCAGATTGCTTGGCGGGGGTGCAGGGGAGGGGCCGGCGGCGAGCACTTTGTGCGTCACGGCCA
>NC_084572.2:29869302-29894302 GCF_033978685.3 Nerophis lumbriciformis | reverse complement strand
CTACACAGCAGCTAAGCACAATATAGCACACAAGTGTACACCGCCTTCCGCCCGGATGCAGCTGAGATAGGCTCCAGCACCCCCCGCGACCCCAAAAGGGACAAGCGGTAGAAAATGGATGGATAGATATACGTCCTTGATTGAACAATATTGCAGTTTAAAAGAGCACATTTGTCAATATGAACAAGTATCAAACAATTATAGTTGCATATTACTTACACATACAAAGTCTCCCAGGCAGAAACGTGTTAGAAAGTATCCAGTAACAAACGTGTCCGCATCATTCAACTTACTGCGTCATGGGGATGGATACCAAATCCGGTACTTTTTTGGCCCTAAACGCAACCCCCCGGTCCTACCTGGTAGGTTAGAGGCTACAAGGAGCCAGCAGCTACACAGCAGCTAAGCACACAATAGCACACAAGCTAGATATACGTCCTTGATTGAACAATATTGTAGTCTAAAAGAGCACATGTGTCAAAATAAACAAGTCTCAAACAATTATAGTTGCATATCACTTACACACACAAAGTCTCCAAGGCAGAAACGTGTTAGAAAGTATCCAGTAACAAACGTGTCCTCATCATTCAACTTACTGTGTCATGAGTAGGGATGACTACTGAATCCGATACTTTTTTGGCCCTAAACGCAACCCCCCGGTCCTACCTGGTAGATTAGAGGCTACTAGGAGCCAGCAGCTACACAACAGCTAAGCACACAATAGCAAACAAGCTAGATAAACGTCCTTGATTGAACAATATTGCAGTCTAAAAGAGCACATTTGTCAATATGAACAAGTATCAAACTATTATAGTTGCATTTTACTTACACATACAAAGTCTCCCAGGCAGAAACGTGTTAGAAAGTATCCAGTAACAAACGTGTCCGCATCATTCAACTTACTGCGTTATGAGTAGGGATGGATACCAAATCCGGTACTTTTTTGGCACGGACCGAAACAAGTGAAATTCAACGGCGAGATGGTTCGGTAGCTAGGTTGCGCATGACTTCACGCCTAGTCGCAGACTCACATTCACCCCAGCAGCACTGAGAGCCAACCCAGCCAAACTACCTCTAGGTAATGTTGCAATAACGCTCCAATGTAAATAAAGTAAGACTCCACTTTTCCAAAAGTGCACTAGCTTGATGCTAACATACATTGGCTTTACTGTGGACATACTACTGCTTAGCATTAGCGCTTTTACATGGCGATTTCAACACTTACAAATTTGTTAATGAAAACTACAATTAAGATGCACATTAGAATCAAACTGACTGGATGGAATTATTATTTATTATCACACACAAATATACTGAAAACTGGTATTGTTGAGTATATATCAATTCCCAGGTACCGGGAATTGGTACCGTATCGGTTCAAATGTGGACGGTACCCATTCCTAGCAGTCATTTTTTTATACAGCTTGTATAAAAGTGGTGTGCTCTTAAATTGTGCATGGTATATATATGGGGGGGGGGGGGGGGGGGGGACATGTGTCGTCATGGTAACACCATTGATGCCAGGATGATACCACAGTACGTATGCAACAGGAAAGCTGAAATCTTGGAACAATAAGTTCCTGATTACTCTTTCCCGGTGGAAGCACAATCTTCCTAAAATACTAACTAGCCTCCTGCAGGGAATGTAGTGCATTATTAATGTGTGTGCGTGTGTGTGTGTCTGTGTGTGTGTGTGTGTGTGTGCGCTCTCTCTCCAAGATCTTGCGTGTTTGTCTTACAGCATTCTCTGGATGTTTTACTTTCCACCCTAATTTGTGTTTGCATTCTGCTAACGAAAACAAAAAAAAAGAGCAAGAATGCAAAGATCGACAGTTTCTCCATCATCCTAAAATAGAAACCACAGCTCGAAAAGCACTCGGAGTGAGCAGACCTTTGCCAGGCTCTCACAGTAAGAAATACTTCGAAAAAAAATCCTGAAACCAGACGGCGGCCCAGATCGTCCCCAAAATCGAATCACTTGTTTCTTGTTAAATTTCTGGCAATTTCCCGAAATTTAATCAAAATAACTCAGTGAATTGCTACTGAACAAATTCTGCAAATATGATAATATATTAATAATAATTAACAGAAGGCTAAATGAAATAGTGAAGTCTGTGTGTGTTTGTTTTGTATATCACTTCTGTGACACTTGGGTCGTGTGAAACTAATAGCTATAAAACAACAAAACGGAATGCTGGAGCACAGCAAAGACTTGCTCGCAGAGAAGCGTCCACATGAATAAAAATTCGCTAAGTCCCGACAAAGGCTAGCGGCAAAAACTCCTTGTGTGGTGTTCGGGTCTGTGGGACCCGTTTTCTTTTTTTTTTTTTTTAAAGAAAAATGATACAATTAATTAATTTTTCAAACTGAGACTCACTAACTTTGGCTGATTTTCTGTGAAGAACATATATCAGAATACATATTTAATGACCACACACCATACACCCCCCCTACACATTTCTATTACATATAAGATGTCAGGGTCTCTTATTTACCGATTCCGATATCAACCGATACCGATATATACAGTCGTGGAATTAACACATTATTATGCCTGATTTTTTTGTGATGCCCCGCTGGATGCATTAAACAATGTAACGAGGTTTTCCAAAATAAATCAACTCAAGTTATGGAAAAAAATGCCAACATGGCACTGCCATATTTATTATTGAAGTCACAAAGTGCATTCTTTTTTTTAACATGCCTCAAAACAGCAGCTTGGAATTTGGGACATGCTCTCCCTGAGAGAGCATGAGGAGGTTGAGGTGGGGGGTGTATATTGTAGCGTCCCGGAAGAGTTAGTGCTGCAAGGGGTTCTGGGTATTTGTTCTGTTGTGTTTATGTCGTGTTACGGTGCTGATGTTTTCCGGAAATGTGTTTGTCATTCCTGTTTGGTGCGGGTTCACAGTGTGGCACATATTTGTAACAGTGTTAAAGTTGTTTATACGGCCACCCTCAGTGTGACTTGGGTATGTGAAAAGCTGAGATATTATGTGACTGGGCCGGCACGCAAAGGCAGTGCCTTTAAAGTTTATTGGCGCTCTGTACTTCTCCCTACGTCCGTGTATACAGCGGCATTTTAAAAAGTCATAAATTATACTTTTTGAACACGATACCGATCATTTTGAAACAGATACCGACAATTTCCGATACTACATTTTAAAGCATTTATCGGCTGATAATATCGGCAGTTCGATATTATCGGACATCCCTAGCTTCAAGGTCGGTAAGCACAACCAAAATGATTCCGTACATTAGGCGCACCAGGTTATAAGGCGCACTGTCGAGTTTTGAGAAAATGAAAGGATTTCAAGTGCGCCTTATAGTCCGAAAAAATACCATATTTCTATTATTTGCGCACTATTGACAAGTGATTCATCGCAAATTTGCAGACTTTGCTCACCGAAACCGCGCACACGAATGACGTAGCTCGCCCAAAGCTGACGAAAAAGTCACATTCAGATCGCGTTGCGTTTAGACTGAAGTCACATTTGAAAAGATCAGATTCTAATCGGATTCAGGACTATCTCCTGATGAGGCCTGAATCTCTTGCCACAAGATCAGATTTGAAGCACTTTAAACGGGGCCTTTGTCTCTGTGGGAGGAGGCGGGGCCGCTAGCACACACACACACACACACACACACACACACACACACACACACGCACACACACACACACACACACACACACACACACACACACACACACACACGCAGAAGTTCAGCCTTGTAATGTAACGTTGTAGAATTGATCCGTATCAACCCCAATCATGTGTTCCTTGTCCCATTTCAGACATTTCTAGAAAGTTTGATCCAAATACATCCATAACTTTTAGAGTTATGCCCCAGCGAATACCTACCCTCCTGGCAGAGATAATAATAATGTATTCACACCGAGTCAGCAGGGATTGGAATGGCATATTTTCCTTCCCTTAAACACATTTGGAGAAGGAAGAATGCTGACAGCTAGCTAGCCGACAGCCACAGTGTCTGATATCGTTTATCCTTAACGCATAATGTATTATTCCATCATTTAATGAGGTGGCATGTTATATCATACCCTAATTTGATATTCAAGACCAGGGTTCAAATCCTGGTCAGGGCGAATGGTAAGATCCAATAAGTGATAGAGGTATTTTGGATCAGATGTCTTTTCTGGGTCAACCAGGACCAATGTCTGTTGGGCAACCGGGAAAATCTGGAAGAACGAGAACATTCCTGGAGCAGGGCGGATAAACACACTATTGATGGTGGGTTACTATGGCAACAAGTATGGTGACGCAGTACACGTTTAGTACTGTACATTCTAGCCAGGAGATGGTAGAGGCAATCATAACACCAGTCAAGGGCGTTAAAATACTGTTTTTTTCAAACTTAGCTTGGGTGCTATTGTGTGCTGAGCTGTTGTGTAGCTGCCAGCTCCTAGTAGCCTATAGAGTAAATTGTAAATGACTAAAGTAAAACTGATTGTCCCATTATAAAGCAAGAAACTCCACTAATCAACCCTGACAAGGCACACTTGTGAAGTTAAAACCATTGAAGCTCATCGAGAGAATGCCAAGAGTGTGCAAAACAGTAATCAGAGCAAAGGGTGGCTATTTTGAAGAAACTAGAATATAAAACATGTTTTCAGTTGTTTCACCTTTTGTTAAGTACATAACTCCACGTGTTCATTCATAGTTTTGATGCCTTCAGTGACAATCTACAATGTAAATAGTCATGAAAATAAAGAAAACGCATTGAATGAGAAGGTGTGTCCAAACTTTTGGCCTGTACTGTATATGTGTATTATATATATATATATATATATATATATATATATATATATATATATATATATATATATTTATTTATTTATTTTTTTTTTTTTTTTTTTATAGATTAGGGTTAGGGTTACACAGGTGTGCTTGAAGACTACCTCTTTTTGAAGCTCATCGAGAGAATGCCAAGAGTGTGCAAAGCAGTAATCAGAGCAAAGGGTGGCTATTTTGAAGAAACTAGAATATAAAACATGTTTTCAGTTATTTCACCTTTTTTTGTTAAGTACATAACTCCACATGTGTTCATTCATAGTTTTGTTCATTCATAGCTTTGATGCCTTCAGTGACAATCTACAATGTAAATAGTCATGAAAATAAAGAAAACGCATTGAATGAGGAGGAGTGTCCAAACTTTTGACCTGTATTGTATATAAAACGTTGATGTATGATGTTTTTTAGACCGCGTTATAGGCAATATAGATCAATTCTTCATTGCCCGCGTTGTTAGCCACCTCTTGCTAATAGAGATGTCCGATAATATCGGACTGCCGATATTATCGGCCGATAAATGCTTTAAAATGTAATATCGGAAATTATCAGTATCGGTTTCAAAAAGTAAAATTTATGACTTTTTAAAACGCCGCTGTACCGAGTGGTACACGGGAGAAGTACAGAGCAGTTGCGTCTCCCAGTCATACTTGCCAAGCCTCCCGATTTTCCCGGGAGACTCCCGAATTTCAGTGCCCTCCCGACAATCTCCCGGGGCAACCATTCTCCCGATTTCCACCCAGACAACAATATTGGGGGCGTGCCTTAAAGGCACTGCATTTGCGTGCCGGCCCAATCACATATTATCTACGGCTTTTCACACACACACACACAGGTGAAGGCCTCCATACTTGGTCAACAGCCATACAGGCCGTATGAACAACTTTAACACTGTTACAAATATGCGCCACACTGTGAACCCACACGAAACAAGAATGACAAACACATTTCGGGAGAACATCCGCACCGTAACACAACATAAACACAACAGAACAAATACCCAGATCCCCTTGCAGCACTAACTCTTCCGGGATGCTACAATATACACCCCCGCCCCAACCCCGCCCAACTCAACCTCCTCATGCTCTCTCAGGGAGAGCATGTCCCACATTCCAAGCTGCTGTTCAAGGGTTCAAGGTTCAAGGTTCAAGGGGTTTTATTCGTCACATGCAGAATACACCACAGTGAAATGCTTTTTTCCATGCTCTTCAGATATTGCGTACAGTGGGATCCAAACACTAGTTGCTGAATCTAATACACTAAATACAAAAAATACAACAATTTGAATAGCTCTGATGTACATTAATTACAAGACAATAAGTTGCACATGTTTTGAGGCATGTTAAAAAAAATAATGCACTTTGTGACTTCAATAATAAATATGGCAGTGCCATGTTGGCATTTTTTTCCATAACTTGAGTTGATTTATTTTGGAAAACCTTGTTACATTGTTTAATGCATCCAGCGGGGCATCACAACAAAATTAGGCATAATAATGTGTTAATTCCACGACTGTATACATCGGTATCGGTTGATATCGGAATCGGAAATTAAGAGTTGGACAATATCGGATATCGGCAAAAAAGCCATTATCGGACATCTCTAAACTATACCATTCATTTTGATGTGGATGCAGAATATTTGTTTTTGTTATCCATCCATCCATCCATTTTTCTACTCCTTGTCCCTGTTTTTGTTATAATTTGCCCGATTTCATTCATTTTAGAGAGTAAAGCACAAATGTGCAGATGGTGGATGGAGTACCAACCAAAAATTTGGAGACGCTTTCTCATTCATTGGCATGGAAAAGTGTCTCTAAACTTTTGACTGGTATAAAATTAAAATTTTGGAAAACCTTGTTACATTGTTTAATGCATCCAGCTGGGCATCACAGCAAAATTAGGCATAATAATGTGTTAATTCCACGACTGTATATATCGGTATCGGTTGATATCGGAATCGGTAATTAAGAGTTGGACAATATCGGAATATCGGATATCGGCAAAAAAGCCATTATCGGACATCTCTACTTGCTAATGTTTGTTTACAAGTTAGAATGCATTAAAAAAAAAGAAAAACGTGTTCTTGTCTTGCACAAGGATTATGAATGATAGCCAAAAAAGTGCAGTTCAACCTTGAATTTTGACAGCCCTACTAACAGTATTATTAAAAAAAAGAGGATGGGGCGACGATTAATATTACACTCGATTCAAAGAGAAGTAGAGTTCGGTGCTCTATATCTCCCATCAGCACGCTTGTGTTTTTCCTCAGCATTCCGAGAGAGCGCCTGGCCTACAGGGCTGCCTTCAGGCCAGCTATTCCAAGGAGAGATGGCTCACAGTACAGGAGGAAACAGAGATAAAGTTACCAAAAAAAAAAAAAAAAAAAAAGGTTTTAAATGAAGCAGCAGAACATGAAAGCAGTCGCTTTTAATTCATGTTCTTCCTACGGGACGTTGTGACAGTTCCTTTTCGCCAAATTGTCACTTTCCATTACGGTGGACACTCACTGGCGCCACTTAAGTCACTTCTCTGTGCTGGACACTTCATTAGGTACACCATCCAAAGACATCAATGGTCATTTTCGATGGACAACCATGCCACGTCTCACCTCACAAGTCAGGTTGACTTGAAAATTCTCACACAGCACAATGCGCCGTACAAACACAACAAACTAACTACCGGGTGTTTAGCCCGATGACTGGGACATTTGGTCCACATCTTTAGGGGACTGACAAACGTGTCAAATTTGACCAATATTGGTTGAAAAAAACGGCCGCCATCGAGCAACAGCAACTAATTGTTCGTATGTTAATGTTTTTGTTTTACATTTCCCTTAATTTTCCAATACAATATTGTGTGTATTTTACTGGAAAAATGCACATACATGCAAGAGAAGAGTTTGATTGTGAAGCCTTGGGGGAGGTTTTTTTTCTGCTGAGCATCAATGACTTGTTTGCTTTCACAGGTCCAAAGCATTGAAATCAGTAGAAAATAGCCTCCATCAGGTCTTAAGCATTTTTTTTTTCCAGTTTTTTTTAATGGTGCCCTGGTTATGGCGGGGTCGAACCCGCTTTTCCCTGCTGGCAGCGCATCCAGACACGCCCCTGCTCGCGCCGAGCGCAGCACGCCCACGCAGTGACAAGGCTGCAGGCAATCGCAGATCTGCGCACCTGGACCTAATGAGAGGGAGCGGCATAAAGACCAGCAGACCCAAGGAACCTTTGCCAGAACGTCACTCATCTTTCCAGTAAGCATCACCATGAATTGATTAACGTGGATCCTGACTTAAACAAGTTGAAAAACTTATTCGGGTGTTATTATTTAGTGGTCAATTGTACGGAATATGTACTGTACTGTGCAATCTACTAATAAAAGTTTCAATCAATCAATCAAAAGTCTGGCATCCCCTCCCTTGTGTTTTGCTTGCCTTCTATGTGCTCTTCCTTGTTCCCTAGTTCATGTCCCTTGTGTCTTCCCCCGTCGTCTGTGATCGTCTTTTGCCTCACAACATCCATCCGGATCTCTGACTGCTTTCCTCGATCTTCGACCCCTGCTCGGACACGGACTACGCTGCCACTCTCCTACCCTCGACTGCTTGCCTTCTTACGGACTGCCTCTTCGGCTTGCCTCCTTGACTCGACAAAAGATCCATCCCAACACTCACAGACAACAAACCCTGGTAAGACTTACACGGTTAATTCTACAAATCGTCTACACTCATTCACTTATACAAGTTTGTAGTAGCATACACACTACTCACTCATCAAAGGTTTCAACAAACCTTGTAAACCGCAGTTCAGCCTTGGTCGTCGCCTCCTTCCCTTCTCAGTACATAACAATTGTAGGAAAACTACTAGCAAATGCGTATCCCAATCTATGTGTGTGTGTGTAATCAGATCTGTGTATGTGTGTTTTATTTTGCGTGTCCATGGTTTGATTTGTGTTTGTAAAAAAATGTTTAATAAAAAATCGTCTGTATTTCAATGTAAAAAAAAAATGTGTCTGTGTTTAGATTTGTGTGAAGCAGAAACACTGATTACACCGGAGACTTGCGACGCTTCTGCCGTGCAACGATCTGAAAGAGTAAAAAGATTGGTCTATCTATACCAGGGGTGTCTAAACTACTGCCCGCGGGCCAAGTGCGACCTACCGTCATCTTCAATGTGGCCTCTGGAAGTGGCCGGGTGCGGCGTTCTCATAGAATATGCAAAAAAAATCTGCAGTTTGATGGTTGCCGTTTCGTCAACGTCTGATGGCTGAAGAAAGTAACTTAAGCCAGTGGTCATTGATTTTACATCAATATGTATTTTTTGTGTCCAGCATTAACTTATGACCCAATCCAAATAACCTTCCCTAGTCATGGTGCAGGAAAAAACTAAATCAACCATCACAAAACTTCAACAAACATGGCCACACAAAACATCCTGCTTATTGAACTTTGTGGATATTTTATTAAAAAAACGTCCGATCAACATAAACAAAATAAAATAAAATCAAAATTACACAGATTTAAATCCATTACAAGGGGTGATGGGGAAAATGCCAAACACACTCGCCACACTTATTCATGTTTGGCACATTTTAGCTGCTTGATATTTCTGACTGATTACAACACCTTAAGGAGATGTCATGGAAGTAAACAAGGTAGGAGTTGATCTTTCACATTCTCTTAATAACCAATTATAATAATTATTCATTATACATCCATTATTTATATATATATATATATATATATATACATATATGTGTATATATATGTATGTATGTGTGTATATATATATATGTGTGTGTGTGTGTGTATATATATGTGTGTGTGTATGTATATATATATATATGTGTGTATATATATAAATATATATATATATATATGTATATATATATATATATGTATGTGTATGTATATATGGGTTGTACTTGTATAGCGCTTTTCTACCTTCAAGGTACTCAAAGCGCTTTGACACTACTTCCACATTTACCCATTCACACACACATTCACACACTGATGGAGGGAGCTGCCATGCAAGGCGCTAACCAGCACCCATCAGGAGCAAGGGTGAAGTGTCTTGCTCAGGACACAACGGACATGACGAGGTTGGTACTAGGTGGGGATTGAACCAGGGACCCTCGGGTCGCGCACGGCCATTCTTCCACTGCGCCACGCCGACCCATTTATGTATATATATATTTTACATAATGTGTGTGTGTGTGTGTGTGTGTGTGTGTGTGTGTGTGTGTGTGTGTGTGTGTGTGTGTATATATATATATGAGATAGATAGATATACATCCATCAAAAAGTTTGGACACCCCTGATAAGAGTCTAGTGTGGTGGCTTCAACACATAATAACATGAGTGGGTGCAAGGCGCTGACGAGTGGTGAGGAAAGGAAAGGTGAAGTTGGCGACAGACAAGTCTTTTTACACGTTCAGATCGCTGCACGGACAAACAAGTCTTACACAGCAGAAGTGTTGCAAACGTTTTGTGTAAAAAGACAGCCAATCAGGGTTCCTGATTCACACGAATATGATTACACAGACAGATGCTTTTTTTATACACACACAGATTGAAATACGGACGGACGTTTTTTGTTGTTTTTTTACACACACACACAAATCAAAATACGGAAACAAACTAAAACACACACACAAACAGATCTGATTACACACACACAGATTGAGATACATTATTTAGTACACAGATTGAGTTACGCTTTTGCAAATACTTTTGCTACAATAATACTTCCATAACCCGGGGAACATTTTAAAAAAAAAATTAAAAAAAAGGCATATGGCCCTGTTAGAAGGCCATTTACTATTGATTTCAATGCTACACACATTTTTTTACACAGACACACAGTTCAAAATGCAGACAGATTTTTTTTTTACTGACAAAAATAAAAATAAGCATCCGTGACTTAAAACACCGACACCTGATTCGGATTACAGACGCGCCGATTGTGATACGCATTTGTAAATTGTTTTGCTACATACTTGGAGTGGCCTCGTGGTTAGAGTGTCCGCCCTGAGATCGGTAGGGTGTGAGTTCAAAACCCCGGCCGAGTCATACCAAAGACTATAAAAATGGGACCCATTACCTCCCTGCTTGGCACTCAGCATCAAAAATTATTCCCCGGCGCGGCCACCGCTGCTGCCCACTGCTCCCCTCACCTCCCAGGGGGTGAACAAGGGGATGTGTCAAATGTAGAGGACAAATTTCAACACACCAAGTGTGTGTGTGATAATCATTGGTACTTTAACTTAACTAATTTTCATAACTTCAGTGTGTTTGACAAGTGGTCAAACATAGTTACTGCAGTGGGTGTATCCTGTCCCCACAAGAAAATTCCTGACTCGTGTGTGTGTGTGTGCAGATAGAGATACTGCAGTACCAAAAACCAGATGAGCGATCTCGGAAAAATTCCGATCGCCAAAATTGTGGAGCCTGAGTGTGTCGGCAGCAGCCTGCCTCTTCTGTGGCCTCCCTACAACCCCGACTTGTCATCACCATTATGTCTCTAAAACGACTTCTGCCACACCGCGTCCATTCGTGGGGGAGAAGAGCAGAAGGGAAGTGATGAGAGCGGGACTTCTTCTATTCCTATCAATCTTTTCATGGTCCTCTCTGCCTGCAAATTAAGGCAGTCAGTGGAAAAACTCTGTTAGTAGTCCATGCCCCGTGGGAGGAAGTGGCGAAAACATCCGTTACACACCACAGTGGGACACAGCGGCCATGATTGTGCACACAAACACACACACACACACACACACACACACACACACACACACACACACACACACGAGTCGACGCCACTTTAAAATGACCAACACGAAAGGACAACCATGTACGAAAGTGTCAACTATGTACACTCTTGTAGCGACTCCGCCCCAGACATATTCCCTGAGCCCCACGGGTGCAAAGACCATGCATCAGCCGGAATACCAAAAATACTAAATACGGCCTTTTAAACATAAAAGCATTGAATGATACCATAGACAGAAATCCCAACTCACTGACATGGCAGAAGAGGAAATACTCAAAATGGTGAATAAATGTAAATCCAAGACTAACTGAATGTAATGTATATCAGTAACCTATCATTTCAAATACCGTATTTTCCGGACCATAAGGCGCACCGGATTATAGGGCGCATTAAAGGAGTCATATTATAGGGATGTCCCGATCCGATATTTGCAAAAAATGCGTATCGGCAAGGCATGGGAAAATGCCGATCCAGATCCAGTTTAAAAAAAAAACTCTGGTCCGTGTTTTCCAACGCACCGACTTAAATAGTACATTCCACTTTTCTGCTGCTCCCCAATTTCCGTTCCGCATTTTCCAGCACACCTTCAACACATCCACAGGTCTGTGGATTCTCACGCAGTTGCTTTTAGCTACTGGCATTACACGGCAGGCTCTTCTCACTCTTTTCTTTGTCTCCCTCTCACAGACAGCAACCGCACCTTCTTACACACGTCACATACTGTCACGTCATACGTCACATACGTATAAGCCCTCCCCGAGCAGAGAGGTAGCAGCATGGCTAACGTTAGCTGTGATGCTAGCGCAGCCGTGTGACCAACGTTCTCTCTAAGGTGCGCGCTTGTGCAATGCTCAAGCGTCCTCTGCGCACGGCAAATCTATGCCACGCACAAAATCTAATAAAAAAATAAGCGCATAACAATTTTCGACACACCGACACGACAGAGAAAACAGTTTTCGTCATCATTGTTCAAATATTGTAACGTCTGTCGAGACGCTTATCTCCATTTGGTGCCACACATCCACACCATCAAAATGCAGAGGCAAAAATTTCCAGATCAACACCGTATGAAAAAATTTGTGATTTTTTTAGTTGTGATTTCCTTCTCTGCATGAAAGTTTAAAAGTAGCATATATTAATGCAGTATGAAGAAGAATGTTTTAATGTAGACATGCAAGCCTTGAAAGAAATTTTTGAAAATCAAGACTACATTTCCTGCAAATGGGTGCATTTCTACCCTATATTTTAACTTTTGATTTATTCTCATATCAAACTCTTTTGGCTGTCTTTTTGACACTTACATCCGGCGCCCCCCTCCACACCCTGGATTATAAATAATGTAAATAATTCAATGTGATTATCTTGTGTGATGACTGTATTATGATGATAGTATATATCTGATAGTATATATCTGTATCATGAATCAATTTAAGTGGACCCCGACTTAAACAAGTTGAAAAACTTATTGGGGTGTTACCATTTAGTGGTCAATTGTACGGAATATGTACTTCACTGTGCAACCTACTAATAAAAGTCTCAATCAATCAATCAAAACACATAGAATCATCATACTGCTGTGATTATATGCATCAAGTGTTCATTCAAGGCTAAGGCAAAATATCGAGATATATATCATGTATCGCAATATGGCCTTAAAATATCGCAATATTAAAAAAAGAGCGCGCTTTTGTGACCATTTTTAAACAATATTTTGGAGAGTGTCCTTGGGATTTTTGTCCATTATAGCGGTACACTAAGAAGTAGGGCTGGGTTGTATGGATGACAACTGTATCACGATAAGTGTTCTATATATAAATATACAGTACAGGCCAAAAAAGTTTGGACACACCTTCTCATTCACAACACAACTGATGGTCCCAACCCCATTGATAAAGCAAGAAACTCCACTAATCAACCCTGACAAGGCACACCTGTGAAGTGAAAAACATTTTAGGTGACGACCTCTTGAAGCTCATCGAGAGAATGCCAAGAGTGTGCAAAGCAGTAACCGGAGCAAAGGGTGGCTATTTTGAAGAAACTAGAATATAAAACATATTTTCAGCTATTTCACCTTTTTTTGTTAAGTACATAACTCCACATGTGTTCATTCATAGTTTTGATGCCTTCAGTGACAATCTACAATGTAAATAGTCATGAAAATAAAGAAAACGCATTGAATGAGAAGGTGTGTCCAAACTTTTGGCCTGTACTGTATATATTACTGATATTTTTATGATCTATCGAAAATAAGGATAAGGATATTAAATATAAATATGTAACAAATTTCTTCTGATTCTAATCCCCTCAGCCAAGCAAATAATGTAAACAAAATTGTAAAATCACATTGAACACAGGCTCTTAAAATGAAGGTGCAAAAATAAGGAATATGTCAGAAATGCTTAATAAAGTGTAAGAAAATAGTGCAAAGTGTGAAAATGTAAACATAGAGAAACCTGAGAAGAACTATTTTCTGCAGGTTTACTGCCAGGAAGTTACAGCTGTGCTCTAAAGGGTGAGCACGGCTAAGGTGGCATGGTATTAGCGGTCTTGGTGGAGACGAGCGCCTTGCATCATTTACAGACCACACTATGGTCCCTTTTGAAAATATCCACAAAACTGCCATACTGTCCAGGTGACTTTTTCTCTTTTATCCACAAATTCTTCATTTTGACTTTCTCTTGTCACTCCATGCAAAGAATCAACCACCAGACAACAAGATGGCGCAAGTTGATACTGTTACCTAGCTGTTAGCTGTTAGCGTGTCACTCTCATTTCCTGCGTTGCTCGGTTACCAAAGAGCGAGTGCCTTTGTTCGTGCAACCAACATTGCTGCGCAACTTCCGTTTTTTTTCCGACGAAGATGAAAAAAAAAAGTACCAAACACATTTCTAATGGATATCAATTACGCGTTTGTATCATTTTTATTGCCCAGTCACCGATGTTGGACCTCACCTCTGTTCTAGTTCATCCCAAAATTGTGTGACGGACTTGTCCGGCATATCCTGCACTGTCTTGACTAGAGATGTCCGATAATGTTTTTTTTGCCGATTTCCGATACGCCGATATTGTCCAACTCTTAATTGCCGATTCCGATATCAATTGATACCGATATATACAGTGGTGGAATTAACACATTATTATGCCTAATTTTGTTGTGATGCCCCGCTGGATGCATTAAACAATGTAACAAGGTTTTCCAAAATAAATCAACTCAAGTTATGGAAAAAAAAAATGCCAACATGGCACTGCCATATTTATAATTGAAGTCACAAAGTGCATTCTTTTTTTTAACATGCCTCAAAACAGCAGCTTGGAATTTGGGACATGCTCTCCCTGAGAGAACATGAGGAGGTTGAGGTGCGTGGGGTTTGGGGGGGGGCGGGGTATTGGGGGTAGGGGATAGTGGGGTGTATATTGTAGCGTCCCGGAAGAGTTAGTGCTGCAAGGGGTTCTGGGTATTTGTTCTGTTGTGTTTATGTTGTGTTACGGTGCGGATGTTCTCCCGAAATGTGTTTGTCATTCTTGTTTGGTGTGGGTTCACAGTGTGGCGCATATTTGTAATAGTGTTAAAGTTGTTTATACGGCCACCCTCAGTGTGACCTGTATGGCTGTTGACCAAGTTTGTTTGCATTCACTTGTGTGTGTGAAAAGCCGGCACGCAAAGGCAGTGCCTTTAAGGTTTATGGCGCTCTGTACTTCTCCCTACGTCCGTGTACACAGCGGCGTTTTAAAAAGTCATACATTTTACTTTTTGAAACCGATACCGATAATTTCCGATACTACATTTTAAAGCATTTATCGTCCGATAATATCGGCAGTCCGATATTATCCGACATCTCTCGTCTTGACTACTCCGGTGTCATCTGAGTACTTGTATGAGAAAACAAAAATGCATCACAACGTGTCTATCAGCCTTTATAATCCTTTCTGTGAACAGACAAGAATTTTCCTTAAGTGCACCCAAAGTCTCGTTATGGAGAATTAAGAATTAATGGAGTCTAACCTCATTGATTAAGCAGCACTTCCAATACTTTTCACTTCCCATTGCAGGTTATCCCAACTTCTCATACTTCTTTTTTTTAGCCTTTAAACAAACAATCTGCTAAAATTTAGAAAAATGTCAGAATGAGATTGACGGCGCTTTGTCCCCTCAAACGGACAACCTCTTTGAGTCGATGTTTTGATAATAGAAATGTCACAGGCTCTAAATTCTCTCTCAGGACTGCAACACGGCTGCTTGTCACAAAGCACTGACTGAAAGGATCAAGCCCAGTGGTTCACAGCACAGAAAGGACACGAAGCCACTAAAGTACAATAATTCCATTTACAAAAACGATAAAAGACTAACCTAATAAATGAAGTCATATTTAATCATCCTGCTGTAAAAAATAAAAAAAAGAGTTCATTACTGGTCTAAATCTGTGATTGGCTGACGGCCCCTAACAACCATCAGGGGCGGCATGGCGTAGTGGGTAGAGCAACCGTGACAGAAACCTGAGGGTTGCAGGTTCGCTCCCCGCCTCTTACCATCCAAAAAATCGCTGCCGTTGTGTCCTTGGGCGGGACACTTCACCCTTTGCCCCCGGTGCCACTCACACCGGTGAATTAAATGACGAATGATAGGTGGTGGTCGGAGGGGCCGTTGGCGCAAATTGGCGCTTCCGTCAGTCTACCCCAGGGCAGCTGTGGCTATGAAAGTAGCTTACCACCACCAGGTGTGAATGAATAATGGGTTCTACATGTAAAGCGACTTTGGGTACTTAGAAAAGCGCTATATAAATCCCAGGTATTATGAGTCCTTTTTTAAGGATGATGACCACATCATGTGGCCATTTCTTTGACTGATGTTATTGTGAATATAGATACATACAAACCACCATTTTGTCGTTGGCAGGGGTGTCAAAACTCGAGCCGAGTGCAGCCTCTTCAATTTGGAACGCGAGACGGACGTCATGAGTTCAAAAAAAGCATCTCTGTGCGTAGTGCTTACAAAATTAATCTTAAATATACCAGATAGTTTCTGAAAGCGACAAATTAGCTGTCATCATGCAGACAAATGTGAGCAAATCAGATCAATGACCCATGAGAGTGCTTTGAAATAATAGCACAGCGTTTACTTATATGACACAATCTAAACAACCTTCCCTAGTCATGGTGGGGGGAAAAAAATGCAGGTCAGTACACATGATCATGCCTAAGACAACCTGTTCACTGAACATTGTAGATAGAGATGTCCGATAATATCGGACTGCCAATATTATCGGCCGATAAATGCTTTAAAATGTAATATCGGAAATTATCGGTATCTGTTTCAAAAAGTAAAATTTCTGACTTTTTAAAACGCCGCTGTACGGAGCGGTACACGGACGTAGGGAGAAATACAAAGCAGTTGCGTCTCCCAGTCAGCAGCCCCTCCCCTCTCCCCTTTCCCACACACAACACAGGAGTCGTAGCACGACTGCAGCATGAGAAGTTTACTGGCGACGCTTGATGACCTCATCAAAACGCGACGAGCGGAGCATAACAACAACAAGAGTGTGTTGTTGCCGGTGCTGTAGCCTGGCTAACGAGCCAGTTCGCTCGGTGACTGACTAACGACATGGTTTGGGATTATTTTAAAGTGTCTCTGACGGATAAAAAACTGGCAATTTGCAACGACTGCAAAAAGTTGGTTATGCGAGGCGGAACCAAGACGTCTTCCTTTAATATGAGCAATTTGATCTGCCACCTCTTCAAGAATCATAAGGAGATGCACGATGAAGATGGATGAAAAGCAATCAGCGAAAAAAAGTAGTACCACACAGTTGTCGCTTAAAGACTCCGCCGAGAAAAAACAAAAACACAACAAAAACCACCCGTCTCAACGCAGCATTTCAGAAGCTCTGGCTGACTGGTAGGCCACTTCAAGCACTCACCCCTCGCTGGCAGCACATTTGTGTTACTCATACAAATACGTTAGAGCAGGGCAGATTGAGCCCAGTTTATAATTCCCTGTTATACAGTATACCAGGCAGCCTTACACTAAAGGAGGACTATGTTATTGTTTACTTTATGACTCTAGTATACTCTGGACTGAAGCTGTGTGCCTTCATTGTTTTTGTAACTGTTGTTTTGAGGCATGTTTAAAAAAATAAAAAATAATGCACTTTGTGAAAGTCAAAGTATAGTACTTCCCATAGTTGTAGTGGGTCTCAGGGAGAGCATGTCCCAAATTCCAAGCTGCTGTTTTGAGGCGTGTTAAAAAAAATAATGCACTTTGTGACTTCAATAATAAATATGGCAGTGCCATGTTGGCATTTTTTTCCATAACTTGAGTTGATTTATTTTGGAAAACCTTGTTACATTGTTTAATGCATCCAGCGGGGCATCACAACAAAATTAGGCATAATAATGTGTTAATTCCACGACTGTATATATCGGTATCGGTTGATATCGGAATCGGTAATTAAGAGTTGGACAATATCGGAATATCGGATATCGGCAAAAAAGCCATTATCGGACTTTTTTAGCACACATACAGACACCCAAGTCAAAAGGTTTGGACATCCCTGGTCTATGGAGAAATAAATTAAGACGTTTTCTTGTTTTGAAGACATCTTTCAAGTGCACTACAATTGTAAATATTTATGCATCATTTTGTGCGCTTTTTAAGTCGGGTGACAAATATATATGATGAGCAATGGAAGCTGTGCACTAATGAATATGGTTTGTAAATATGCGTAGTGAAGGATGATGATTCATCACCAGGGTTCCCCCACTGAAACGAGTAACATATGTCCACAAGAAATTCACTCCCTGGGAAACCTATTCCTGTAAATAAGATGACAAATTAGTTGTTGTTTTTTTGAATATTTGTGCCCGTCGGAGTTTCCACCGGGGTGATCAAAGGGTAACCGACCTTGAGGAGCTTTATGGTCCTTAATAGATCAAAAATATGAAAGAGAATTCTACTTGTTGTGGATTTTGAGCACAAATAAAGGAGATGGCAATGGAGAGCTAAAAAGTCGCTGTCCATGGTCCTGCACAGTGACTTCAGGTTACAGGACACCTCATTAGGTACACCGTCACAGTCTGCCCGCATGGAGATAAAGCTTCGTTTTCCACCAATTCAACATTTTCTCGCATCATTCCCATCTCCGTCCAGGCGGAACCGAGCACGTGCGGCTTGTGCAGGTGTTCCCAATAAAGCGGCTAGGGTGTTTAGTATGCAAAAACCCTTGCGCATGCACCAGTGAGCGCGAAGCGAAACACAGTTTGCAGGAATGTGAGGGGCAAAGTTTCCTGCGCTGCGCAACACGGGCCGGCGACGCTGCCGCTCTTACCTTTTTCGTCGTCCGCCGACGCCGGCGTCTCTTCCCGGGGGTCGTTCCTCCGCGCGGGGCTTCGTTGTTGGCGGGTCAGGAGTGTGCTGTGCCTTCCCCCCCGCCCCAAAACCGAGGTCACTGCAAGGAAGGCTGCGCGGCTTTCGGGATGCTGAAGGGCGCCTGGAGTGATGGGAAGCGCTGCCTCCTCTTCCTCAATCTCGCTCCTTCGCCGCCTCCTCTCAGTTTGTGGCGATCACACTGCGTCAGGCTCACCCTCCTCTCTCTCTCTCTGCTTCTCGCTCTTGTTCAGCGGAACAGACGGTGATTAATTCGCTGGAATTCAGCTTCTCCGCTCTCTCTCCTCTCCCCTGGATGAAGGCACCCTCATCCAGCTGTTCCGGTGCATGCAGAGCAGAGATGGCTGCATGGCTGCATGCCTGACACCCTGCAAACATTCATGTAGATAAGTTGTCTTTCTTCGTGTATTTTCTGGAAGATGTGAATATCAAACACAGACTGAAAGACTGAAGCATGCGGTGACAATCTACTAGGGCAGGGGTGTCCAAACTTTTTGACTTGGGGGCAGCATTGGGCTAAAAAAATTTGGCCCGGAGTCGAAAGCCAACAGCATGTAAAATTATATATATATATATATATATATATATATATATATATATATATAAATACATACATATATCTATATATATACACATATATATATATATACACATATATATATATATGTGTGTGTGTGTATATGTATATATATATATATGTGTATATGTATGTACGTATGTATGTATATACACATATATGTAAGTATGTGTACATATGTATATGTATGTATGTATGTCTATATGTGTGTGTGTGTGTATATATATATACACGTATATGTGTGTGTGTCTATATGTATATATATATATGTATATATGTATGTACGTATGTAAGTATATATATACACATATATGTATATATGTGTAAATATGTATATGTATGTATATAAATATATATATATGTACTGTATATCTATATGTGTGTGTGTGTGTGTGTGTGTGTGTGTGTGTGTGTGTGTGTGTGTGTGTGTGTATGTATGTATATATATATATATATATATATATATATATATATATATATATACATATATACACACTTATATATTTATACTGTATATACATACATACGTAATACAGTGCTCAATACCGGGGTAGAGCGGAATATATGTTAGGTCAGGAAAAAACACGATATCATTCCTACAAGCCTGTTTCGCAGCTATTCAAACTCGGGCTGGGCGATATGGCCTTTTATTAATATCTCGATATTTTTAGGTCATGTCACGATACACAATATATATCTCGATATTTTGCCTTAGCCTTGAATGAACACTTGATGCATATAATCACAGCAGTATGATGATTCTATGTGTCTACATTAAAACATTCTTGTTCATACTGCATTAACATATGCTCATTTTAAAGGCCTACTGAAACCCACTACTACCGACCACGCAGTCTGATAGTTTATATATCAATTATGAAATCTTAACATTGCAACACATTCCAATACAATAATATATAATAATAAAAACAATAAAATATAATAATAAAGTGCAATTTTAAATTTCACGCGAAATATCCTGCTGAAAACGTCTCGATATAGATGACGTCTGCGCGTGATGTCACGGATTGTGGAGGACATTTTGGGACAGCATGGTGGCCAGCTATTAAGTCGTCTATTTTCATTGCAAAATTCCACAGTATTCTGGACATCTGTGTTGGTGAATCTTTTGCAATTTGTTCAATGAACAATGGAGACAGCAAAGAAGAAAGCTGTAGGTGGGAAGCGGTGTACTGCGGCCGACTGCAGCAACAACACAAACACAGCCGGTGTTTCATTGTTTACATTCCCGGAAGATGACAGTCAAGCTTTACCATTGGCCTGTGGAGAACTGGGACAACAGAGACTCTTACCAAAAGGACTTTGAGTTGGATGCGCAGACACGGTACCGTGAGTACGCGTGCAGCTGCGGCTTCCAAACATTTGATCGCTTGCCCGTACGTGCGTGTCCCTATGTGCATGTCACGTACGTAACTTTGGGGAAATATATGTGCTGTATGAACTTTGGGGAGGTGAACGGTACTTTGGGCTGTGGGATTGAGTGTGTTGTGCAGGTGTTTGAGTTGTATTGGCGGGTTATATGGACGGGAGGGAGGAGGTGTTTGTTATGCGGTATTAATTTGTGGCATATTAAATATAAGCCTGGTTGTGTTGTGGCTAATAGAGTATATATATGTCTTGTGTTTATTTACTGTTTTAGTCATTCCCAGCTGAATATCAGGTCCCACCCGCCTCTCACAGCATCTTCCCTATCTGAATCGCTCTCACTGCCCTCTAGTCCTTCACTCTCACTTTCCTCATCCACGAATCTTTCATCCTCGCTCAAATTAATGGGGAAATCGTCGCTTTGTCGGTCCGAATTGCTCTCGCTGCTGGTGGCCATGATTGTAAACAATGTGCGGATGTGAGGAGCTCCACAACCTGTGACGTCACGCGCATATCGTCTGCTACTTCCGGTACAGGCAAGGCTTTTTTATCAGCGACCAAAAGTTGCGAACTTTATCGTTGATGTTCTCTACTAAATCCTTTCAGCAAAAATATGGCAATATCGCAAAATGATCAAGTATGACACGTAGAATGGACCTGCTATATCCGTTTAAATAAGAAAATCGCATTTCAGTAGGCCTTTAAGTCTCTGTGAGAAGGAGAGACAAGAAAGAGTGAGAAACGCATGCAGTGTAATGCCCGCAGCTAAAAGCAACTGCGTGAAAACGTATACTCGAATATCACGATATAGTAATTTTCTATATCGCAGAGACAAACCCGCGATATATCGAGTATATCGATATATCGCCCAGCCCTAATATGAAGTATTCTTTATTTTTAAGTTTTAATGCCATGATTTTAATAGTCCGGCCCACGTTAGCACAGATTTTCCTCCAGGCGGCCCCTGAGCTAAAATGAGTTTGACAGCCCTGGTCTAATTGATCTTTTTTTTTAACACCGATAGTGACTGAAGCATATTTTTGTAGTTATTTCCCATATTTCTGCACAATAACTCAGACATGGTAACACTAGCGAACAGTACAGAATATGAAGTGATTTTGGTCCAATACATATTTAGCTTTATTCATTATTGATATATTTCTTGCCACTTTTTGTTGTATATTTTTTTATATGAGATTTCCAGTTCTTTTTATCATCAATCATTACATTACGTTTTCTGTCTTGCCTCTGGTGAGGGCGGTTGCATTTTTTCCCGCTCCCTTCTTCTCCCTGCTTGCTCTCTTTGTTTTGTCTTGTCTACACTTTTTTGAAGCCTCTTTCTTTGCGCTGTCCTCCAAATCTAAACATCACACATGGAAATGATCAGCTGGACTCTCGACTCAATTAACAAAATCTTTTCGTTGAGGAAAAGAGGTTCTGGGGAGCCTGGCTGCCCTGAAGGAACCATTTCTGCAGGGTACGTGAGAGATTCCTGGGATAAATGGAGAATCGTGTGCCTCTCAGTCCTTTCCATTGAGGACGTGGAAGACATCTACCTATTTGGAACCGTGATCGCGGGGCACCTGCTGATTGGGCTGGGCATTGCTCTGGTGAATCGTCAAATTCGTAAGACGATGGCAGCCACTCAAGGGGCCCAAAGGCTGTTCGTCGCAATGGAAGGTTTGGGCCGGGCGGTGGGATCACAGACTGGGGCGATTTCTGAACTGAATCGCAAGATGGATCACATCATGGAAAAGCTGGTTGAAAGGGAAAAACTGGATATGAGGGCCAGCATGGACGAATAGAACAAACAAGCCATTGTAATGTCTGCTTGCGGAAAAACAAAAATCCTAATCTACAATTTGACTCCGTCGAATAGCCTTGATGCAGGAGCTTTTGACCTCCCTCCCTCCTCAACGACACCTGGAGTCGAACTTTTGCTTGCATGCAGAACGGCCCCAGGCCTATGAACACTACATCAACACACCCAAGACAATAGGCAAATACACCCCCCCGTCCCCCACCTTACGCCTTCACCACCGCTTGATTCCCCGTCGGGGTGATGGACGGTTGTCAGCGCTTCATAGCAGCAGTCGACCTCCAAGCCCCCCCTCTGTTGCGAGTTGTCGTAATTATATGTAACATGTTTAGGTGTGCATGGCATGGAGGTTTTTTCCCCACTCCAGACTGGGCCCCCTTAAGAGCCCAGTCTAGATTGTATTTTTTTTACTCATCTTCTTCCCCAGCGTTTTACCTTTTTTTCCCACATTTTACGGGGCGCCTCGTAGCGACCCATCGGCGTTCCTGTTCTGTAGCCCTGTACACTGTTTGTTTGCCTAATATTGAACGGGTTTGTGCTGAAAACATAGTTTCGTTGTACTTGTTGCAGTGACAATAAAGACCTATCCTATCCAATCATTACACAAATAAATTTGATTTCATTTAATTTTTTTGGACAGTACATAAAGCATCATTTTACAGGCACACTTCATCTTCTTTTAGGGTACTACGAAGGGGCCTTAAAAGGGAAGACTGTGAAGTGAGGCCCCGTTTGGACATGTGCGCCCCCAAAGGCAGAGGCTGAACCAGCCGAAAAGAGCGTCCAATGTTACTTGAAGTTGGCCGCGTGCCTAAATGCACTACGGGGCATCCTGATGTCCTGCCAGCCCACATGCTCAGATTAAGCGCCTCTTTAGCGCAGACGCACGCGGCCAGTGCCGCATTTAAATGAACTTGGAAGACAAACTAAAGGGGCGGCGTGATGGCACACTGCGGGTCTGCAAAACCGCGATGGCGCTTCCAAGTATTCGCCCCTCTCTTAAATCCAGACATGTACGTTACATCATGCATTAGCGGATGCGGCCGGCGCTATACATCCGGTAATCTTGCGGCTACATGACTTTGTAGTGAACCGCACCCACGTGACCCCCGTAATGCACCAATGAGCAATTAGGAATTAGAGGGATGAGCGTCAGATAAGGGAAGAGGGGAAAGAAGCAGGGATACACCATCACTGCCTGGCCGTGACGAGAATAGAATAGAACAGAATAGAATAAAATAGAATGTGGCGGCGTCATACTGTATGCTGCCCCTCAGGGAGGCAGGGGCGCCATTGGCGTTCAACCTCTGACTTGACCTCCCAGCCATCAGACGATTCCTCGCCGTGCATGAATATACGATGGCGGCTCATTATTATTGATGGGCTTGAAAGGGGGAAAAAGGTCAACGAGGCGACGTTAGTTCATTTTCTTAAAGCGATGCGGCGCTCCCACGCGCGTCGCCGT
The DNA here is from genome assembly GCF_033978685.3 of Nerophis lumbriciformis. Taxonomy (NCBI): domain Eukaryota; kingdom Metazoa; phylum Chordata; class Actinopteri; order Syngnathiformes; family Syngnathidae; genus Nerophis; species Nerophis lumbriciformis. The sequence continues at coordinate 29,870,106 of NC_084572.2, read as the reverse complement.
AGCATTTAATTAGCATTGTGATTATTTTAGTACTAAACATTAGAGATGTCCGATAATGCCTTTTTACCGATATCCCGATATTGTCCAACTCGTAATTACCGATACCGATATATACAGTCGTGGAATTAACACATTATTATGCCTAATTTTGTTGTGATGCCCCGCTGGATGCATTAAACAATGTAACAAGGTTTTCCAAAATAAATCAACTCAAGTTAGGGAAAGAAATGCCAACATGGCACTGCCATATTTATTATTGAAGTCACAAAGTGCATTATTTTTTTTAACATGCCTCAAAACAGCTGCTTGGAATTTGGGACATGCTCTCCCTGAGAGAGCATGAGGAGGTTGAGGTGGGCGGGGTTGAGGTGGGGGGTAGGGGGTAGCGGGGGTGTATATTGTAGCGTCCCGGAAGAGTTAGTGCTGCAAGGGATTCTGGGTATTTGTTCTGTTGTGTTTATGTTGTGTTACGGTGCGGATGTTCTCCCAAAATGTGTTTGTCATTCTTGTTTGATGTGGGTTCACAGTGTGGCGCATATTTGTAACAGTGTTAAAGTTGTTTATACGCCCACCCTCAGTGTGACCTGTATGGCTGTTGACCAAGTATGGCTTGCATTCACTTGTGTGTGTGAAAAGCCGTAGATATTATGTGATTGGACCGGCACGCAAAGGCAGTGCCTTTAAGGTTTATTGGCGCTCTGTACCTCTCCCTACGTCCGTGTACACAGTGGCGTTTTAAAAAATCATAAATTTTACTTTTTGAAACCGATACTGATAATTATGAAACCGTTACCGATATTTTCC
>NC_084572.2:29844302-29864302 GCF_033978685.3 Nerophis lumbriciformis | reverse complement strand
ACAGCATGATTATAAAACATTATTACCTTAAAGTATGATTCACATTCAGAATTTTCCATCCTTCTATATATGGTAGTTGGAGTTGCAGACAACTTCATTACTGCTAAATAGCAGTTTTCAGTAATGTCACAGAAGATGCAGGATTTGCTTTAACATTTAAGTGGTGAAACTTCCTATAAAAGGACAGCTGTAGTGCTGTATTCTAAGGATCATGTCATATTTAATTTGAACTTTTTTTTTTTTTTTTTTTAATTAATGGTCCTCAGTAGTCACGTACAAATTTGTGTGAATTATGCAAAATTATTTAAATTTGGCCCCCATGAACCATATTAACTTTTCCCCAGGGTCCGCAGTAAGAATGATCAGCACATTACTTCATCAATCCAGAGATTTAAAGACGTGTATGAGCTAACTGGGCAGTAGCCATTTTACCTCATCTGTTTTATGCCTCCACAACCTGTAGAAAGGGTGGTCCCCACAAGTGATGATCAAAAACTTGGTCCCCATTCCAAATGAAAACCAGTATGTGTGTGTGTGTGTGTGTGTGTGTGCATAGTCTGCTCGCGAGAATCTGTTCCTTCATACGACAAAGGTCGTTAAAAGATCATGAGCATTAGCATTAGGATAGTGGGCATTTGCCATGTGGGCAAATGGACATTACATTAAATGAGTACCATTCTGATTACCTGCATTCATTTCAGTTTGACCTCGTCAGGAAGTAGTTTTTGCCAGTAAGTTGAATGTGCCAGTCCTGTCTTCTGTTGGGTCCTACCGAGTGTTTATACTGTTAAGTATTGCACTCAGTACACACCAGCTGTTTGATTGCATTGATTGATTGATTGAAGCTTTTATTAGTAGATTGCACAGTACAGTACATATTCCGTACAATTGACCACTAAATGATAACAACCCAATAAGTTTTTCAACTTATACAACTCAGGGTCCATGTTAATCAATTTGTGGTAACGTGCAGCAAAATGGTGACATTTGTCATATAAAATTCAGACTGTTATCACAATATTGCCAATTTTATTGTTGTTCTTGTGAAATAGTGCCATTTTTTGAATAAAAGTAAGACTTTTGTCATAATTTTGCCAAGTAAAATTCTGATTATTATTATAATATTGCCAAAACTTGTAAGTTTTCTTATAGTGTTGTAACTTTTGTCGAGTAAAATTACGACTCTTTTTAATAAAATTGTCAAAATGTTAAGCCTTTCTAGTAAAATTGCGACTGTTATTGAGTAAAATTTCAACCTTTATCATAATATTGCCAACATTCTAAGTTTTTCTTGTGAAATTGTGACCCTTTTTCTTGTAAAATGTTGACTTGCGTTTAGTAAAATTACTGCTTTTATTATAATACTGCCAACATTCTAAGTTTTTCTTGTGAAATTGTGACCTTTTTCTTGTGAAATTCCAACTCATTTTTCACAACAAGCTTTTTTATATTTGCATAGTATGTATATATTATTAATGTTGTAAATACACTTCTTTATATATCTAGAAAGGGTGGTCCTAAAGAGGTTCGGAGGTCTCAAGAAGGTAACAAATGCAAGAATGTGAGTGTGTGTGTGTTCTTGTATTTCTACCCTTCTTGAGACATTAACAAGGAAAAGTACCTTCCATATGAGGAGTTGTGAACAAGTTAGCCATAAATCATGGTCCCAATACGGAAAACCATTGCATCTAATAGAGAATGTGTGGTGAAATCTATCAAAATGAGGGTGGTCCCAAAAAGGAGGGATTTTTCAAATTGACTGTGTGTCGGTTTTAAAAGTGCTCCCCCTCTGGTGAACATATAAAATATCAAGTGTGTGTAAACATTTGAAGTGCTCCCCCTCTGGCAAACATATGCGCCCCATAGTATGTATATTTTATTAATGTTGTAAATACACCTTTATATATCTCGAAAGGGTGGTCCTAAAGAGGTAGGCATTTTTCAGAGGTCTCAAGAAGGCAACAAATACAAGAATGTGTGTGTGTGTCTGTGTGTGTGTGTGTGTGTGTGTGTGTCTAAATGTGTACCCTGGAGGACCAAAGTTTCCTTTGATAGACACCCAAAGGCCAGCGGTGGTGGCAAGAGAAAACATGAAAGCGGTAGTCATAGTTATGCTTAACCGCTGCCCCCGAAGGCGAGATTTGGTGATGCAACTTAATTCGGTATGCCACCTTTCACTAGGATTAGATTGCACAGACACACGCAAACACACACACACACACACACACACACATACACATGCACATGTGCAGGGGGAAGAGAGGAAACATCACTTATACATTAAATAAAAGTAAAAAATAAGTAAAAATGGCCGCACTCACACTACTCATATGGCGGGCGCGTGCACGTACGTGCGCTCACATATCTCCACACGCTAACAACACTAATGACGTCCCTCAGGCTCCTCCAAGCACAAAGGAGGGACGTGAGGACGTCTTCGTGAATACTCCCCTCTCATCTTGGCTGCCAGGAACGACATTTGGGAGTCCGTATGATGTTGGAACAAGAGACAGCCACGAGGCGTGTGCACGTGGACGGATGGACGGATGGATGGACGAACGAGTGAGCGTGCACGCCGACTAGAAGAGAGCGAGACCGGGGGAGAAGGGGGTTGATGGGTAAAAGGAAGAAGAAAAGAGGATTTAAGCCACACTGGCAGCCTCTCTCGCGGTTTTTTAGGTCAATGACAAGAAGGCCATTCACACACACACACACACACACACACACACACACACACACACGCACACACTACCTGTCAAGACAACACAAAGACTACCAGGGGACATTTTAAAAGAAGCTTGGTGGACATCAGACACACTCTTTAACTGTATTTGTCGTCTTCTTCAAACATTCATGTACCGCCCACACCTCAATAGCCTCACTCTCCCCGTCGACGGGTTTCCCCTTAATGTAATTGAACGTGGCGCGCCGCCAATGCATTTTCATTATCGCCACACCTTGAAAATGAGGTTGTTGTTGTTCACTTGAAAACACATTTCAGTAACATAATGTATTGCAGCCCCCAGAAGAAATCACACAAAGTCTGACGCTATTTTTAACTTGTATTACCAATCTTATGATAACAAACGGCACAATTCTAAAAAGGTTTTACCTCCCTTGCAAACACTTTCGTCTCCGTGAGTCCACGCTTCCCCGGACACACAACAACACTTCCTCTTTCTCTGCCAATCACCTTTCAGGCATGGACGATGTGTTTGTAAACATGGGAAAAACTGACATCAAGTCCAAACCACACGAACATTAAACATTAACATTAGCTGGTCGTAGGGTTGTACAGTATACCGGTATTAGCATAGTACCGCGACACTAATGAATCATTTTCGGTACAATACCGTCTCTGAAACGTACCGATCCCGCACCACCCTCCGCGCCCGCATCACAGTCCGGTCGTGACATTGCTGGTTTACAAGCAGAGGACCATCTATCCTCCTTCAAAACTGTACTAAAACAACACCTCCAAGCAACTTCAACCCTAGACTAACACACTCCCCCTCCACATCCCACCTCCCCGGATTGTAAATAATCAAATGTAAATAATCAAATGTATATACTTGTTCTTATGCTTTCTGAACTCACTATGTTCACTGCTCGCTGTACATATCCTACCAAGTCAGACCTACACTGTTTCAATGTCCATTTCTCAAATGATGCAATTGTTGATGACTGAAGTGCTGATATCAACCAAACCTGACCCCCCCTCCACATCCCACCCCCCAAATTGTAAATAATTCAATGTATATACTCTGATGATTAACTTGTGTGATGATTGTATTATGCTGATAGTATATATTTGTACCATGAATTGATTAATGTGGACCCCGACTTAAACAAGTTGAAAAACTTATTCGGGTGTTACCATTTAGTGGTCAATTGTACGGAATATGTACTTCACTGTGCAATCTACTAATAAAAGTTTCAATCAATCAATGTTTGGTGGCATACAACCACAGAGTACTTACAAGCAGACAGTGTGTAGACTAGAGATGCGCGGATAGGCAAATATTTCATCCGCAACCGCATCAGAAAGTCGTCAACCATCCGCAATCCACCCGATCTAACATTTGATCACAACTGCATCCGCCCGCCATCCGCCCGGTATATCTAATATAGACGATGCAAGGCATTAGTGAGGCACCTGCCAACTACTCCGGTTTTCCCGTAATTCGTACGGTTTTCATCAACCTATTCCGGGTTACGGGTGCAGTGATAAAAAATACGTTTTTTCTTTAATTTAAAAAAAAAAGGGTGAAAACTACACGAATTGCACCTTGTGCAGACAAGATTTTTCGATCGGACACGGAGGAATTAGCGATGTAAAAGACCACTTTGGGACAAAAAAACACAAGTCTAATGCCGTTGCTAGCGATACAAGTGGAAAGCTTTCAACGTTTTTCGTCGCCCAAACAGATTCTTTGGATGTGATAAATGCCGAAGTTTTATTTACGGAGGCAATAATTGAGCATGGACTTCCAATCGCACTGGCTGATCACATGGGACAGTTACATGTTTGTAATGCAACCTTTAAAAATCATTACGCGGTGATCGCGGTCCCAAAAATAAACTTTTCTTGCATGATAATGTCCAGAAAAATTCGCTTTATATTACTATAGAGTCCTTTTAACGAATGAGTTTGATGGTTTATCACAAACCTTAAATGAAAGAAGTCCTTTCTTCTCCTGCACCTGCATGCACTTTGGCCTTGCTTCCTGTGTGGTGCGCAATCCTGTCGGCTGTATTTCACAGCACGACATACTGTTAAAAGTGTTTATACTATTTATGCTTTCAAGTCCAAGTTGAAGAAATCTTGTTAAATGTTGACAGCATAACTACCAAAATACAGAAGTATGTCCTTAATATTTTTGCAGTGCTATTTCTGTTGAAAAGTTAAAATGATTACATTAGAGATGTGATGTGCCACTTTTCAAAGTGTCTGATGGCTTAAATTAATTTTCATTAATTTTTCATATTTTGAATTCTTTTGAAAGGCTTACAAAAAAACTACATTTGAATTGTAATTCCATGCTATTGACAGGACTATTAATTTTAATGAAGTTAGCTTACCATGTTTACAGTATGATAATTGTGATAGAAATGTGAATTTCGGGGGGTGGCGGGCAGGTAAGCTGCTTACCTGCTGCGCGTGACGCCGGCCGCGGCGAAGGCGGATGAGGCGGGGTGTCGGTGCGGTGGGCGCGGTAGTGACCCTGGACATGCGTCGGGCCCTTCTCGCGGATCGCCTCAGCTACGGCTCCCGGTGGGGCCCTCTCGGGGGAAGGGGCCTCGGTCCCGGACACCGGCGAGGCGTCCCTTCTCCGCTCCGTAAAAGTGTCCATCTCTTTTCTTTTTTCTTCTTCTGTTGTGGCATATGCAGCAGGTGCCTGCTCGTTTTTCGTATGTGGGTAACAACATTTAACTATGTGTATATATTTCCGAATTGGTTTAACTGCCACCCGCAAAAAAAAAAAAAAAAAAAAAAAAAATCTAATTGATCCGCCCGACCCGACCCGCACGCGGATAAAATCTTATTTTTTTAAATTTCATCCGCCCGATCCGCGGATAATCCGCGGACTCCGCGGTTGTGCCCGCAAACCGCGCATCTCTAGTGTAGACAGAAAAGGGAGAACGGACGCATTTTGGCTTAAAAACTAATGATAAAGGTGAAGCTATAACACTGAAACGCCCTCAGGAAGAGGTGCTTTAAGACATGGCTAGCTAGCTAGCTAGCGGCTATCTTCCATCCGCCGTCGGCAGTGTTTTAGCTACTTCTAAATCACTAATCCTGGTCTCCATGACAACAAATAAAGTAAGTTTCTGACAATTATCATCCCTGCAGGACGAGGAATAGCTAAACATGCTTCACTACCCACCGTAGCTCAAAATGGCATCAAAATGTAAACAAACGCCATGGGTGGATCTACACCTGACATCCACTGTAATGATATCAAGTACAGGCACGTATCTAGTCCATACTACTATGATTATGTCGAAAATTTTTGGCATCACAACTAGAGATGTCGGCCGATAAATGCTTTAAAATGTAATATCGGAAATTATCGATGTCGGCCGATAAATGCTTTAAAATGTAATATCGGAAATTATCGGTATCAAAATTATCGGTATCGGCTTCAAAAAGTAAAATTTATGACTTTTTAAAATGCCGCTGCGTAGACGGACGTAGGGAGAAGTACAGAGCGCCAATAAACCTTAAAGGCACTGCCTTTGCGTGCCGGCCCAGTCACATGATATCTACTTGGTCAACAGCCATACAGGTCACACTGAGGGCGGCCATATAAACAACTTTAACACTGTTACAAATATGCGCCACACTGTGAACCCACACCAAACAAGAATGACAAAACACATTTCGGGAGAACATCCGCACCGTAACACAACATAAGCACAACAGAACAAATACCCAGAACCCCTTGCAGCACAATCTTTTCCGGGACGCTACAATATACACCCCCTACTCCGCCCACCTCAAAATCCTCATGCTCTCTCAGGGAGAGCATGTCCCAAATTACAAGCTGCTGTTTTGAGGCATGTTAAAAAAAATAATGCACTTTGTGACTTCAAGAATAAATATGGCAGTGCCATGTTGGCATTTTTTCCATAACTTGAGTTGATTTATTTTGGAAAACCTTGTTACATTGTTTAATGCATCCAGCGGGGCATCACAACAAAATTAGGCATAATAATGTGTTAATTCCACGACTGTATATATCGGTATCGGTTGATATCGGTATCGCTAAAGAAGAGTTGGACAATATCAGAATATCGGATGTCGGCAAAAAAGCCATTATCCGACATCTCTAGTGTCCACCCAATTGGTCACATCTATCTGTGTCCACCTCCTACATTGGCCCTATGTCTGCTGTCAATCTGATCTGCGCCCACCGCCCTGCTCAGGTCCCCACTTTGTCCACTACTCCCTTATTATGCGCAAGTCCACCTGACAATGTCTGCACCATATCTTCCACAAGCTCACCCCCGCCCACTATGTCTCCCACCTTTCCTGCCTCCCTCAAGTTTCCCTGTGTCCATGCACTTGTCTGCCAGCCACTAGGTCAAGTTGACATGTCTCCACCACCTCCTCCCGGTGTCCGCCGGCCACCATCAGTCCCCATGTCTGCCGTCCCCCATTGTCAACCTGTGTCTACCACCCTTTTCCCTGTTACCCAGTTTTCAGCCATATCGCCCACTCCGAGATACAATAAACCAGTGGTTCCCAAACTTTTTTCACCAAGTACCACCGCAGAAAACACTTGGCTCTCCAAGTACCACCATAATGACCAACATTAAAATACAAGAGTAGGCCTATATATTCATTAAAAACAAGGAACATACACACAATTTGAACAGTAACACTGTTTCAATACTTCATTAGGTGATTATTTGGCGTACCACTAGATGGAGCCAGCAGTTTGAGCATCACTGCAATACACAATGCCAACTGCTAAGCTCTTGAATGTAAACAGGGTGAACGGATCAATACAAATATGAATACAAATATCAACAATAATGACAGTATTGTATCTATCCATCCATCCATTATCTACCGCTTGTCCCTTTTGGGGTCGTGGGGGGTGCTGGAGCCTATCTAAGCTGCATTCAAGCGGAAGGCGGTGTACACCCTGGACAAGTCGCCACCTCATCACAGGGCCAACACAGATAGACAGACAACATCATCACATAAACACCAATATTCAAGATTAATGTTTTTTACTATCAACATTTTTTTGTTGTTGTTGTTGTTGAGAAAATAAGTCCTTGAACACCGGAGGATTATTTTGTACTATTGACTTTATTTTGCTCCAAATATTGAATGTAATGAAAAGGAATAAGGAAGTAATTTAAACATTTATGTTTTTGTCGGATTATAATTGGAAGGGGTTAGACGTGGTGCGGTTGGGAGAGTGGCCGTGCCAGCAACCTGAGGGTTCCTGGTTCGATCCCCACCTTCTACCAACTTTGACACATCTGTTGTGTCCTTGGGCAAGACACTTCAGCCTTGCTCTTGATGGGTCGCCATCAGTGTGGGAATGGGTGAATGTGGAAATACTGTCAAAGCGCTTTGAGTACCTTGAAGGTAGAAAAGTGCTACACAAGTATAACCCTTTTATCATTTATTAAAAATAAAAACATGTAATCATAAAATTATCTTGAAACTGAAACCAGATATTAACAGTAAACAAACTAGTAGATTAATGTTAGTTTTGAGAAAGTAATACAACCACAAATGACCCAATAAGTTACCGCATAGGTCAGCAGCCAAATGAGGAAAGAACCTTATAACCCGTTTTGAAAGTTTCTATTATACCAAATAATTACCGTGATATATATTGCTATGGCGGGGGGGCTGCAATATGGATTTTATCGCCGTTCCCTACATCAAAGTCTGCTCCCTGCCTCACCTGCACATCAACAACAGTCCGTCCCTGCGTCCAACAATCTTTCCAGCAGATTTACGTCAAACTCGAGTCGTACCACCTTTGTGTTCATCTTGGACTGCATTGGTTCCACCGAACGTCAGAATTTAAAGAAAATGTGTCATCAATCAGGAAAAAGGTAATTTGCCTTCAAGACAATTCAGAATTGACAGGATAATGTGTGTTTCCCTTGGAGACCACCCACGCACGCACACACGCACAAATACTTCAGCAATGATTACATAGGAGTATATTGAGTACTATATTTATACATGTCAATTAATTACAGGAATCAGCCTTTATGCGATCATGTGACATTTCAGTTGTACGAAGGAAGAGGTGACATTAATTACAGCCGCATTGCCAATAATTCTGTTGCCGCTGTTGTGTCGCCAGATCTAAATAATCAATGCACTTGCTGTACACGTTTTGTTGTGTGTGCTAATTAGGCACCTTAATAAGGTGAACACTTATTTATTAAATGTAATTAACCCCGTAATTTGGGACTGGGCATTACACTGAAAACTGTATCGTAATAAAGTGTTTTATATCCGTCGATATCGATAACTATTGATATTTTTAAGACCTATTAAAAATAGGGACCAGGAAAATATATTAAATCTTTAAAAAAAATTAAATGTAACTTTCCTCTGATTAGAATCCCCTGAGCTATCAAGGCAGAAAGGAAATGTCAACACAAGCATGAAAAACAATCAATGTAAACAAAATTGTAAAATCACAATAGAACACTTAATAAGCTTTTTAGGATTAATGTACAAAAATATTGAACATAAAATAATTGCTTAATAAAGTGTGAGAAAATAGCGCAGTGTGAAAATGTAAACATAGAGAAACCTGAGAAGTGGATTATTTATATATATATATATATATATATATATATATATATATATATATATTTATATAACTACCGTTCAAAAGTTTGGGGTCACCCAAACAATTTTGTGTTTTCCATGAAGTCACTTATTCACCACCATACGTTGTAAAATGAATAGAAAATAGAGTCAAGACATTGACAAGGTTAGAAATAATGATTTGTATTTGAAATAAGATTTTTTTTACATCAAACTTTGCTTTCGTCAAAGAATCCTCCATTTGCAGCAATTACAGCATTGCAGACCTTTGGCATTCTAGCTGTTAATTTGTTGAGGTAATCTGGAGAAATTGCACCCCACGCTTCTAGAAGCAGCTCCCACAAGTTGGATTGGTTGGATGGGCACTTCTTGCGTACCAAACGGTCAAGCTGCTCCCACAACAGCTCAATGGGGTTCAGATCTGGTGACTGCGCTGGCCACTCCATTACCGATAGAATACCAGCTGCCTGCTTCTTCTCTAAATAGTTCTTGCACAATTTGGAGGTGTGTTTTGGGTCATTGTCCTGTTGTAGGATGAAATTGGCTCCAATCAAGCGCTGTCCACTGGGTATGGCATGGCGTTGCAAAATGGAGTGATAGCCTTCCTTATTCAGAATCCCTTTTACCCTGTACAAATCACCCACCTTACCAGCACCAAAGCAACCCCAGACCATCACATTACCTCCACCATGCTTAACAGATGGCGTCAGGCATTCTTCCAGCATCTTTTCAGTTGTTCTGCGTCTCACAAACGTTCTTCTTTGTAATCCAAACACCTCAAACTTGGATTCATCCGTCCACAACACTTTTTTCCAGTCTTCCTCTGTCCAATGTCTGTGTTCTTTTGCCCATCTTAATCTTTTTCTTTTATTGGCCAGTCCCAGATATGGCTTTTTCTTTGCCACTCTGCCACGAAGCCCAGAATCCCGCAGCCGCCTCTTCACTGTAGATGTTGACACTGGTGTTTTGCGGGTACTATTTAATGAAGATGCCAGTTGGGGACCTGTGAGGCCTCTGTTTCTCAAACTAGAGACTCTAATGTACTTATCTTCTTGCTCAGTTGTGCAACGCGGCCTCCCACTTCTTTTTCTACTCTGGTTAGAGCCTGTTTGTGCTGTCCTCAGAAGGGAGTAGTACACACCGTTGTAGGAAATCTTCAATTTATTAGCAATTTCTCGCATGGAATAGCCTTCATTTCTAAGAACAAGAAATAGACTGTCGAGTTTCAGATGAAAGTTCTCTTTTTCTGGCCATTTTCAGCGTTTAATTGACCCCACAAATGTGATGCTCCAGAAACTCAATCTGCTCAAAGGAAGGTCAGTTTTGTAGCTTCTGTAACGAGCTAAACTGTTTTCAGATGTGTGAACATGATTGCACAAGGGTTTTTTTAATCATCTGAGCCAATGAGCAAACACATTGTACCATTAGAACACTGGAGTGATAGTTGCTGGAAATGGGCCTCTTTCCACCTATGTAGATATTGCACCAAAAAACAGACATTTGCAGCTAGAAAAGTCATTTACCACATTAGCAATGTATAGAGTGTATTTCTTTAAAGTTAAGACTAGTTTAAAGTTATCTTCATTGAAAAGTACAGTGCTTTTCCTTAAAAAATAAGGACATATCAATGTGACCCCAAACTTTTGAACGGTAGTATATATATATATATATACACGTATATAGAAATACTTGGAAATATATTCCCCACCCCACATCTCCCGAATTCGGAGGTCTCAAGGTTGGCAAGTATGATATATAATACTGTATATAAATTTATGAGTTAGTTTAGATTATTCCAAGGCAACAAAAGGACTGCGGCTTGAATAACATGATCATTTCAAGGATGTCAAGTCATTTTCATGACAATAAAAATGAATTTGTGTGTTTATTCTGAAGCCCGGTGCTGGCAACAAGTGTCCAAACAAACAAAATTGAAGTCATAGATGCTTGCCCGGACTCCCAGTGAGCTCTTTCTATATTTGCCAAGAAAAAAAACAACACATAAAAAGTGAAATATGATTAGGGTGATGGCATCTGCACAGGTTCCACGCAGCATTAGCGCTTGACTAAATAAAGCAGTAAAATGTGTTCTATGGAGATTCAAGGGGCAGACTTACTTGTGCAAGAAGGATTCCTCTTGGCGCTCCAGGGAACTCATCTCTTTAAGCAAACAGCGGAGGGGGGGGGAAAGATTGAGGCTTAAATCCGAGCAGAAAAGTGTGAAGATTATTTAAAAAAATCAATTAGAGGCACCTCAGTGGGGAAGAGCGCATGGCTGGCCAAGAAGGGCCTGCTGCTGGAAGTGCATACAAAACAGTGTTGGTGTTATTTTAGCAACACTGCACTTAGCTATTAGCTCTTAGCATGGCTATCTGCTAAGTCAGTGTTGTCAAGCAGTCAACATTAGAAGCACTACTTCAGCTCACATGCTCCTCACTTCCTAGTCGGGAGTTTAAACCACACCCCCTTAACACAGGTGCTCCTAAATGTAGAAATTCAGTATTTCTGAGTTTTTGATGAGTCGGACAACTTTCAACGTCTTTTGGAAAATAGAAACTGCTTGGACTGTGAATCTTTGGGCACCACACCATTTGATTTGATTAATAGGGGTGACGATTCGATATAGAACTAATTCCTGATTCAAAATCAATACTCTTTTAATAACATCGGGTACCAGTTCTATGATTAACTACAATCCTCCATAAAATAGATAAACAGTTATAATACATTTCTATATTACTTTAAAAAATAGTTATGTTTAATACAATTCTACCCAAATAATGTAAAAAAAAAAAAAAAATGCATGAAGAGAAGAATCCCACACTTTTCTTTTCTGAAGTAAATCTGTAAAACAGGTATGGGCATCTACATCGATGGTGTCCAAACTACGGCCCGAGGGCCAAGTGCGGTCCGCCGATGTTGTCAAATTAGACCGCGTTTTCTATTCGGGCTACAGTACTCTGGAATGCCCTCCCGGTAACAGTTAGAGATGCTACCTCAGTAGAAGCATTTAAGTCCCATCTTAAAACTCATTTGTATACTCTAGCCTTTAAATAGACCCCCCTTTTAGACCAGTTGATCTGCCGTTTCTTTTCTGCTCTGCCCTCCTCTCCTTCGTGGAGAGGGGGGGCATAGTTTCGGTGACCACAGATGACGTGCTAGCTGTCCAAAGTTGGGACCCAGGGTGGACCACTCATCTGTGCATGAGTTGGGGACTCAAGATGATCTCCTGCTGGCCCCACTATGGACTGGACTCTCACAATATTATGCTAGATCCACTATGGACTGGACTCTCACAATATTATGCTAGATTCACTATGGACTGGACTCTCACAATATTATGCTAGATCTACTATGGACTGGACTCTCACAATATTATGCTAGATCCACTATGGACTGGACTCTCACAATATTATGCTAGATCCACTATGGACTGGACTCTCACAATATTATGTTAGATCCACTATGGACTGGACTCTCACAATGTTATGTTAAATCCACTATGGACTGGACTCTCACAATATTATGCGAGATCTACTATGGACTGGACTCTCACAATATTATGCTAGATCCACTATGGACTGGACTCTCACAATATTATGCTAGATCCACTATGGACTGGACTCTCACAATATTATGTTAGATCCACTATGGACTGGACTCTCACAATATTATGTTAAATCCACTATGGACTGGACTCTCACAATATTATGCTAGATCTACTATGGACTGGACTCTCACAATATTACGCTAGATCCACTATGGACTGGACTCTCACAATATTATGCTAGATTCACTCGACGTCCATTGCACCGGCCGCCCAGGGGGCGTGCCACATCTGCGGTCCCCTCCAAGGTTTCTCATTGTCATCCCATTGGGTTGAGTTTTTTCTTGCCCTGATGTGGGACCTGAGCCGAGGATGTCTCTGTGGTTTGTGCAGCCCTTTGAGACACTCGTGATTTAGGGCTATATAAGTAAACTTTGATTGATTGATTGAAATAAGGAATATTGCCTGCAGGGAAATTGCATTTATTTCTAAAGCCTGGCGCTTTTTGATGTTGCTATACTGTTGCCATATAGTGGATATATGAGGTTTTTCCGTTGAATGTCCTTTAATTATGCCTCTGAATTTCAAAATGCACAGCATTACTTATATGACCCAATGCAAACAACCTTCCCTATTCGTGGTGTAAAAACCCAACCAACACAAAATGTTTACAGACATACTCACTGAACTTTGTGGATATTATTTAAAAAAAAAAAAAAACATTTTCTAAATTCCACCCATTTAAATCCATTACAAAGTTTTATTGGAAAATGCAAAACACTCTCCACACTTCCATGCTTGGCGCATTGTAGCTGCTTGATATTTCTGATTGATTACAAAACTTTAAGGAGGTCGTCACAGAAGTAAACAAGGTAGAAGTCGAACTTTCACATACTCCTAATATTCAATTATTTATCCATTATATTACTATAATATGTACACATATATATGTAAAGGGCTAGGTTATATATATATATATATATATATATATATATATATATATATATATATATATATATATATATATATATATAACATTTTGGACAACCCTGATGTACATCAACAATATGATTTGCCCGAGTGGTTGGACAGGACAGATAAAAAATAAATAAAATAATAAATAAATAAAACATTTTAATTGATTAATAATCGTTACAAATAACAATCGAGATTCATTCGAAAATCTATGTTTTGACACACCAGAAAGTGTAATTCAATAAATGTTTCATATTTGAGGTTTATATTTCTTGGGACAACTGATGGTTTCTATTGATGACTTTGATGCTTGTATAAAAACGTACTTGTAACCACTGCCAGGTGGTAATATGAGCGCCAAAGTTAGGTTTTTTTTTCCAGGAAATGTCCGAAATTGGGTAAGAAACAAGTGATTGCATTTTGGCACTAATCCGGATCATTTCTACTCGTGGTGGGAATCCTTGGGCACCACACCATTTGATTCCAATTCTTGAGCTGACGATTCAATGCAGAATCTACTCTCAACAACATGCTTTTGGTAGTATATTATTTGGTATACAGATTTTTTTTTTTTAAATTCCAAACAAATTACAGGTTACAAAAGCTTCTCTTGGCTGCTGACGTAAGACTTATACGCGCAGTGTTGGCCTAAAAAACGTCTTTTTTAAAAATGCGTCGTTAAAGTGTTATTTACAAAAATCACATTCTAATCTGTCTACCCATCATCCAGTCCTCTTCTTCCGCTTAACCGAGGTCGTGTCGCGGGGGCAGCAGCCTAAACAGAGATAATAAAAGCAAATATAGCAAACCCAACTCTAACCCAATCCCAGATTTAGAATACTTACAATAAACATTTACAAAGCAATTGCGAAGCCATTCAAATACAAAAAAAAGGCAAAACCAAAAATGTATATATTGATTTTTAATTTAATTTTGATGAAACTTTCAGGAAATGTCAATAATGGGATAAGGAACAAGTGATTACATTTTGGGGCTGATCCGGATCACACTCTAAATTAGGACTTTTTAACAAAAATTGAATAACACATTCGGGTTATACTTGTATAGCGCTTTTCTACCTTCAAGGTACTCAAAGCGCTTTGACAGTATTTCCAAATGTTTTAATCAACAGTGCGTTATTTCTCATAAATGTAAATTAAATAATTGTTTATTTCTAATTATAGTACTAACGTTGAACATGAATGTCTGTTTGATGAAGCTGTTTGACCTTTGAATTGTTTATATTTTGATGACATTTTCTTTATTTAAATGACAAATAAATGCAATAATCCATTACACGAGTACAACTTTTTTTCCACAATAAAACTTAATATTTTCTTTTAAAATAACGATTTAACTAATAATTTACCGCTTATGTTTTGACTTTATTCATGTTACTGCGAAATATTCACTGAAACTGCATTTTGTAACTGAAGTTAAAAAGTAAAGAAGAAAAAAAAATCCCACAACTAAATAGTCAGGTTATTTAATAAAATACTCAAGTTGTGTCAGGTAGAGATGTCCGATAATATCGGACTGCCGATAATATCGGACTGCCGATATTATCGGACTGCCGATATTATCGGCCGATAAATGCTTTAAAAAGTAATATCGGAAATTATCGGTATCGGTTTCAAAAAGTACCATTTATGACTTTTTAAAACGCCACTGTACGGAGTGGTACACGGACGTAGGGAGAAGTACAGAGCGCCAATAAACCTTAAAGGCACTGCCTTTGCGTGCCGGCCCAATCACATAATATCTACGGCTTTTCACACACACAAGTGAATGCATGCATACTTGGTCAACAGCCATACAGGTCACACTGAGGGTTGCTGTATAAACAACTTTAACACTGTTACAAATATGCGCCACACTGTGAACCCACACCAAACAAGAATGACAAACACATTTCGAGAGAACATCCGCACCGTAACACAACATAAACACAACAGAACAAATACCCAGAACCCCTTGCAGCACTAACTCTTCCGGGACGCTACAATATACACCCCTCGCCACCGCCTACCCAAAAACCTCCCACCTCAACCTCCTCATGCTCTCTCAGGGAGAGCATGTCCCAAATTCCAAGCTGCTGTTTTGAATTTAAAAAAAATAATGCACTTTGTGACTTCAATAATAAATATGGCAGTGCCATGTTGGCATTTTTTTCCATAACTTGAGTTGATTTATTTTGGAAAACCTTGTTACATTGTTTAATGCATCCAGCCGGGCATCACAACAAAATTAGGCATAATAATGTGTTAAATCCACGACTGTATATATCGGTATCGGTTGATATCGGAATCGGTAATTAAGAGTTGGACAATATCGGAATATCGTATATCGGCAAAAAAGCCATTATCGGACATCTCTAGTGTCAGGGCAAATCTGCATTCTTCTCCTCTTGGCTGACATGCTCAAATTCTGCAGCCTCCTCTGTGACCACGCCTACTCTGTTGCGATTGGTTGAGGGACAGAGTCACCAAACTGTCAAGCAGAATTGGATGACTAGTGGAGAATTTGGCTGAGCTTTGTTCACAGAACTGAAGTGGCGAAAGCGGAGGAGTAGTGAACGCGAGGTCGGTCTTTAGCACCCAAATGGTAAATAGGTTATACTTGTATAGCGCTTTTCTACCTTCAGGGTACTCAAAGCGCTTTGACACTATTTCCACATTCACACACACATTCACACACTGATGGCGGGAGCTGCCATGCAAGGCCCTAACCACGACCCATCAGGAGCAAGGGTGAAGTGTCTTGCTCAAGGACACACTGATGTGACTAGGTTGGTAGAAGGTGGGGATTGAACCAGGAACCCTCAGGTTGCTGACACGGCCACTCTCCCAACCGTGCCACACCACCCAAGAAATCAACAAACTCTTCCTATTGCTGCCTTACTCCAATTTAGATACAGAATTCTTACATCTGAAAAAACACTTTCAAGCTGACATTTTTAGGAAAAAGCGACCAACGGCGTAAGTCGCCGATTACGACCGATTGGTGTTCAACCACGCTACCTGCATGTTCCACACACCAACATTTACTTGTGGTCGTTGTCCTCGTCCGCCGTTCATAACAACTCCAATAACACAAAAGCGATACAGTATGCACAATACACCGGGAGGCAAACACGTTAATGGCCACCATAACTCACACCCACCTTAACACGCCCCTGAAGAGCGCGCATGTACGTGCATGACAGTGATTTATCTATGGCCAGCCTCCAATGAAGCCCTTTAATGGACTACTGTGTTAACGAGCCCAACACAACTGTCATTATTCATGCACCAATATGACTAATATGTCGTCTACACACAACTCCTACTGGGCACAATATTAAGTACACTTAAATGATCAAAAAAAGATCCAACGGAAATATGTCATAATGTTGGTTACCAATTAATAAAATACCAATGTAAATGCATGAATAATTTAAGAGTGACACAAAATTAACTTTAGATCATTATATGTTTTTAAACAAGGAAACACATCAATAAATTGTGTTTGAATGAAGTTAAATTTTAAACTAATACATACATGTTGTACAATTAATTGAATAAATGTAATAAAACAAATAAATAAAAAATACTAGCATTGCATATAGTTCAAAATCTGAATAAAATTATGATTAAAACATACATCATAAAAAATGTATGAAAAACAATCTCATTAAACAAATATAAACATAAATATATAAACACGATTTTACAATTATTTATCAAAAATGTTTTTAAGCTTTGTTTGTATTTCATTACTCGAAGCAATACATTCTTAACTTAACCAAGCAGAGCTAAGAACCGGAAAAGCTTGATTAAAAAAAACTGAAATACATTAGGTATTTGTCCGCCCTGAGATCTGTAGGTTGTGAGTTCAAACCCCGGCCGAGTCATACCAAAGACTATAAAAATGGGACCCATTGCCTATCTGCTTGACACTCAGCATCAAGGGTTGGAATTGGGGGTTAAATCACCAAAAATGATTCCCGGGCGCGGCCACCGCTGCTGCCCACTGCTCCCCTCACCTCCCAGGGGGTGATCAAGGGAGACTGGTCAAATTCAGAGAATCATTTCGCCACACCTAGTGTGTGTGTGACAATCATTGGTACTTTAACTTAAATTTGTATTTTTGCCTCATTCCTGTGAGAACCCTGCGTGTGACTAAAGCATTAAGGAGTGGGACTATCCAGGATTAGCTGCAGTGTGCTCAAACAACCACCAGGTATCATCTCTTTCTTTTTTGGAGTTATTCGGAGTTCTGCACGCATTCTTCACTCGCTCTTTGAGTGTGGGATGAGGCAAAAACTACCCACATCTGCAAGGTTTCTCATTGTCATCCCACTGGGTTGAGTTTTTCCTTGCCCTGATGTGGGATCTGAACCCAGGATGTCGTTGTGGCTTGTGCAGCCCTTTGAGACACTTGTGATTTAGGGCTATATAAATAAACATTGATTGATTGATTGATTGATTGAATAAACATTTTGTTAATAGATATCTCTATCTCTATTGCTGTCAATCAAAAGGGGGCATTAGAAATCTTAAAGACTGTTTAATGCTAGTCTCCTATTGGATTCTCATTCGTACCTAATGGAGTGCACCAGTGGGTGTGCACGTAAAAAAGAGTGCGGGGGGGGGGGTTATTTAACCCGTGGGTGCAATAATTCTGCGCACATGAACAAACGACTGACACGGCGGTTTTTGCATACATGAAGAAGAACATGTGAGCTATTTTTCACCTGTTGTGTCCACCTTGGGGGCTTCACACATCTTACCCACGTTTGTGCGAGACAGCAGAACACAGGCTTAGCTCGCGTGCGTGCGTGTGTGTGTGTGTGTGTGTGTGTGTGTGTGTGTGTGTGTGTGTGCGTGCGTGCGTGCGTACATATGTGTCAAGGACGGCTGCTCCTTCAGTTAGTGAGCAGGCCTCGGGGCACATGCCCATCCCGCCCGGCCGAACACTGCCGCCGTCAGGGGGGGCTGTCACTCCGGCCCCCCCCTCCCCTAATAAATCTTTCCCCATGGCAGCTAACGCAAAGTGAAACCTCAGCTGTGCTCTGTTCTAATATTCATGCCTGTTTTGCTTTTACAGCGTCGGGAGGCCAGCACGTGTCAGCAGCTGCGAGCCTTTTTTGGGTCACGTGATGACGACTCCAACATCTGTGTGCGCTCGCTCTCGGCGTCCATTTTCTGTGCCACCTGAAGCCTGATAGTGTGATCCACTGCAGGTGCTGCTGGTACCACAGCTACTTCTTTAACACTTGGTGCATTTTTTACTCATTTTTAAAGAAGTGTCAGAGGTGCCACAATAGTTCTTTCATGCCCCCGCTAAGTTAATGTTTATTTTTTGATCTGTTTGTGTCATTATTGCCTCTTACGCCCTCCTTCCATTTAAGAAGCACTACATTAAATGCGCTGCTTGAAACGTGCTCACAGTTAAATTTTTCTATGGGCCAGGTTTTTTTCACGCCCCCCCCCCCTGAAGTTAATGTGTATTTCCTTATCTGAATGTGTCAAGATAGTTCTTTCCTAACACTAAAGATGCCATCACGCCTTTGCCTCTCACGCCCCCCACATTAAATCAACATTGACTACTGTTGAATTAGGTCCTGATGGTGACGCAACTCAAACATAATTGTGGAGGGATGTGTGGCCAGTGCGCCTGCAGGAGCAAAGGTCACCGCCTCTGTCTATGGTGTTGAGGACGAGCACCATCGGCTGGGGCGGGGCAGGTGCTGACAGCGATACACAGCTGACAGGTGATTAGATTTCCCAGGTAGTACGTGTTAATCTAATCATGAATGATAATGATAAATGGGTTATACTTGTATAGCGCTTTTCTACCTTCAAGGTACTCAAAGCGCTTTGACAGTATTTCCACATTCATCCATTCACACACACACATTCACACACTGATGGCGGGAGCTGCCATGCAAGGCGCTAACCAGCAGCCATCAGGAGCAAGGGGTGAAGTGTCTTGCCCAAAGACACAACGGACGTGACTAGGATGGTAGAAGGTGGGGATTGAACCCCAGTAACCAGAAACCCTCTGATTGCTGGCACGGCCACTCTACCAACTTCGCCACGCCGTCCCCATCTGTTGTCTTTAACAGTGAGAGGGGGGGGGGGAGGATACGGACGTGACTGAAAAGTCACGTTT